>NC_047519.1:39559644-39639644 GCF_902827115.2 Pseudochaenichthys georgianus
GATAATAGCTCTAAGTTAAAGTGCCTTCAAATAAGTTAACACATGCTTTACGGTTCTCCTTTTTAAAACTAAGACTCAAGAGGCTTTCAGATTTGTATTTAATATAATTATTTCATATGTTAGAATGGAAATGGTTGACTTTCTTAATGGCTATACATGTTGCTTTTAAGAAATGTATAATGTGAACAATTCTCAATTTTTAATGCATGTCCCAAAAAACCTTATTCATAAAAACACATCGTATTAACATATTAGTTAGATAATCTAAGAAATGTTTTGACAGTTTGCTCTGAAGGTTCAGGCTTTTCTTACATCTAATTAAGTTAGAAGTTCTGAAAACAAATCCGCCATAATTTAGTTTGACAATTTGGATTAAAACAAAATAACAAGTTGCTGACCTCATGGAACTGAAACAGTGTGGTTTCACACACAAAAAGCAGTGGACAGTTGACTCTAAAAGCTTTTTCAGTTGTGTGGATGTTTTTCATTGTTGTAATGATTGTTTTCTTCTAATAAGTAAGCGTTGTTACACAGGTGCCCAGTTTGTTATTGCATTTATTCAGAATTTGTTTGTCTTTTACATTTCTGGTGAGGGCTGTTAAAGGTCCCATGTCATGCTTTTCCGGTTATCACCCGTCCCCTTGTGTTATGAAGGTTTTTATGCATGTCCGGGTACATCATGATGTCATGTCGTACCCAGAACGAAATGGACCAATCCGTGGAGCCGTTACGTTACGTCCGCGGAGCCGTTATGTTAAGCCCCCGCTGATTGGTCCAAATTGACCAATCCACGGACTTCCTCACACACTCAGTGCAGGCAGCTCAGCTGATCTCTCCTCCCTGGCTGCAGGCTGATAACAGACAGTTGGGATCGCGGCGACATTCTCTCTGCAGACCCATTCTCACAGCGTTTATCCACCTTTTTCTTTCTCGATATCAAGCCACACTTATTGTTTCTACTTCGGCTGTGACTTTGTGTGTGCTCAGGGTGAGTTTGGCTTTATTTAATTTTGAATTGTGAATTTTGAGTGTCCATGTTTGTACTAGTGTTTTCCTTCTTAAAATGTTTTTTAAATATTTTTGAGATTTGGTTGAGCAGGGTATACTTGTACTTGTACTAGTCCTTTATTAGAGATGTGTCTGTTGTTTGTGTTTGTTTTTAGTGTCAGGATGGAACCCTTGTATTTTTCTCTGCAAACAGAATCTACCTACGGGTACAAATAAATAACCTGAACCTGAACCTGAACCTGGCTGTGTTTCGCTGTTGCTAAACAAGGAAACCACACCTCCACGGAGCTCAGCGCGATTCACAACGTCCCGACCAATCAGAGCACACTGTGCTCACAGGGAGGGGGGGGGGCTGGAGCTATTGGAGCTACAACGAGCCGTTAGAGGCAGAGAGTGAAATTCAGTGAATACACGTCGTTCACAGAGATGCTGTTTGAGAAACCAATGTGAGTTTGGAAAATTGCACAATATAAATCTATTCTAGTCGACCTCAACAATGGAATTATGATCAGTGGAAATGGCCATGACATGGGACCTTTAAAGCACTGCCATCCATTATGTAAAGCACTTCCAGTAGCGGTGAAATGTAAGGTTGCTAAATCTTATCTCTGACTTAAAATCCCTTTCAGATCGAAAGTAAATAGGAATAGAAAACACCATGCCACGGTTAGCTGTGTGAACATGAAGGTCTGAGAACGAGCTGATGTGACCAATAAACCCTCTGTTGGAAAAAATAAGCTCCATGGAGACAAATCCAGGAAAATGAAAAACGTATTTACTCAAGTTCGACCCATACTGGCAATGTCAATATGAATTTATCTTTAGCTGCAAATATGAAGCATTTGAATTCTGCTGCTAAAAACCCCAATAAACTCCCAACCTCAGCGTGTCTCATGGCCCTACTGTGCACGTCTCACTAGTCTGCAGCTCTCCTTTTCTTCTTCCTTCTTGGACATTTCCAGCTCTTTGGGGGTGGGATTTATGTGTTGACCTGCACATGTGCCTTTACACAGCACCTGGAGAGTTGGAGATTTGACAGATCTTTACTGTAGCGGCACTGTGATTGGCTGATGTCATGTTCACAGACTGGCCCATTGGGTTTTGTAGCTTAACAGCAATCAGGGATCGGAAGAATCCAAGTCCGGTCCGAGTTAGCTGAAGTCTGGAAGCTGTAAAATCATAATGCTTCATTTTTCATTCATCTCAGGGTACCACTGCATCGCAGGCGCGTAACCTAGCGTGGGAAGGATTGGTAATAAAACTATTTTAAACCAAAGAGTAAGAAAACAACACTCGCAACTTGCACATTTTTGGGATTCAATTACTTTGTACAGATATTCATGGTCGCCGGACGAAGAACCCTAATGTGTTGCTCACATGATATTGACATTAGTGGTTTTGACTAAATGTCTCAACAACTGTTGGAGGACATTTGGCAAAGCAGTCACCGAGGATGAATTGCAATATCTATGGTGAATCCTTCAAATGTTAACCGAGTGCATACATGAAGAAAAACGTGCCCTCCAAGGGACAAAATGGCCTCTACTGTAGGTTGCACTACCGTTAGAGAAAAGTAACAGTGCCTGGGATGCACGTGCGCAGGATGCTCAGCCATCATTGATGACCTACATGCTAAAAAACACCTTGAACCATATTATTATACTTTTTTTTTTTAATGGACTTTTTGCTTTACTAAAGAAGACTTGAAGCTGATTGAGAGTATACATTCAAGGGAGAGTTTTTTTCATAGACATCTACAGATTCTAACTTGTTTTGCAACCAGTAAAGTCGCCCCCTGTTGGCTGTAAGAGAGACTGCAAGTTCGAGGCACTTCAGCATTCATTTTGCATTTCAGACTCTAGGTATGCAGCTAACATTACATTACATGTTACTTGCTAACCTCTTACACACCACACTGACACCAAAGAACACCAAAGAACACGTCCCGGTGTAACGTCGCCTCACGTCTCCTGCGTCTTGGCCAACAGTCGCACTGGAACACACCGCAAAGACTTCAGCCGACGGCCAAGTAGCACGTACGAACTGCGCACGCGTGAGTGGCAATAACTCTCCTTACCAGCAGGCGGCGGTAGTGTGTATTCGTCATTCAAAAGTGGCAACAACCGGAAGACAGACTGCGTGATAACCGAGAGAAGAAGAACAGACTGCGTGATATAAACAAACAACAAATAGCGTGTGCGTTCCATTTTCACTCTACAGCGAGAAGCTCACGGGGCTTTCCCGAACCTGAGTGGAGAGCTGGAGGTAAATGAAACCTCAGATTTGCCTTCTTAACAGTTTGTTTGGGTCCCTCACTTCTGTTTCGCTTCTCATGCACTGATTCGCTAAGCTGAACAGCCAATCAGAGTGATTTATTTCTCCCGATTCAACATGTCGAATCGGCGGCGGAAGATGTCGAATCGGCGGCGGAAGATGTCGCCGCGGCCGAAAAGACACGACGGTGCAGTACACACCAATCTGAGTAGGGCGACAGGACGCACATCGACGGCCAGACATCTATCGACGAGGTGTGTCAGGACCTTTAGACGCTGTGAAGCTGACAATGGAGCGGCCCGACCAAGCAAGGAGGCAGAGGCAGAACGTCCAACATACAACCCGGTGTGGGCATGTATTACAGCATGAACACAATGACACACACAGCCTGGATCCTGCTGGTGTGTCCTTGAGCACAGCACAGCCACAAGGAACTCACTCACACACACACACACACACACACACACACACACCACACACACACACCACACACACAACACACACACCACACACACACACACACACACACACACACACACACCCACACACACACACACACACACACACACACACACCACACACACACACACAACACACACACACACACACACACACACCACACACACACACACACACACACACACACTCCCTCTCTAACAGCAAAAACCCCAGCCTAAATGCCCAACCCAATCAACCCAACAGGGCACCAGGTGAGGGTGGAGGAGAAACACAGGCAGGCCCCAGGTGAGGGTGGAGGAGACAACACAGGGCACCAGGTGAGGGGGGAGGAGACAACACAGGGCCCCAGGTGAGGGTGGAGGAGACAACACAGGGCCCCAGGTGAGGGGGGAGGAGACAACACAGGGCCCCAGGTGAGGGTGGAGGAGACAACAGGGCACCAGGTGAGGGGGAGGAGACAACACAGGGCACCAGGTGAGGGTGGAGGAGACAACACAGGGCACCAGGTGGGGGGGGAGGAGACAACACAGGGCCCCAGGTGAGGGGGGAGAGACAACACAGGGCCCCAGGTGAGGGGGGAGGAGACAACACAGGGCCCCAGGTGAGGGGGGAGGAGACAACACAGGGCCCAGGTGAGGGGGGAGGAGACAACACAGGGCCCCAGGTGAGGGGGGAGGAGACAACACAGGCCCCAGGTGAGGGGGGAGGAGACAACACAGGGCCCCAGGTGAGGGGGGAGGAGACAACACAGGGCCCCAGGTGCACACCATCAACGACAGACATGGGGAAAACACTTTTCAACAACAAAAAACTAAACAACCCGTAACGGAGGCCGGGATCTATGAGCCCAGAGATCACCTCCGTGACAGACAAAGTGTCTCAGGGACACAACGACATGCTGACTGCAGTGGGACTCGAACGTGCGCACTATCCCACTGCGCCACACGCCTCCAGCTAAGGTTATCTAGTTAGTTTCAATGCAGTGGATAGTTTACTACAATCTTCATCCTTAACTCCACACTCAGCATGAGATGGCAAATATGGGAAAGGGAATATTGTACTTTTTACTCAAAGCTTAGCACGGAATGTACATAGTTGCTTCCCACCATCGGTCAAGGAACAAAGGGGTACATATATAATGTGTGTAACTTTGCACACAATACATGTATGTCATAGCATGCTTGCATGTGTTCACACATGTGCTCGAGATGGCTCCGCAGGGCTTTCTCTGCAGACTCTGCTCTGCAGCGCTCGCACAGGCCGCTGCTGATGGCTGGCATGTGTGGCCAGAGTTCCCCGCTTGCACCATGACACAAGAATTCACACTCCGCTTCCACCGCGCTTTGCCTTCGACAGCTGCACTTTTAACAAGAGCGCAGAGGTTCAATTACTGGCCCCGTTGTTACTCGGAAACCTCATCAGCTGAGCCGCACAGGAAATTGCCTCTCGCAGTGTAAAGGTGGGAACTGGACCGCGGGACTCAGAGGGGGGATGCTCGCACGTTGTTCCCGCTTGCTTTTGATCATGTTGGGAATTGTTGGCAGATTGCATAATGTTCAGTTCGAAGCATGACCGCACTCCGCTGGGCGCAGTTCGGTTTTAGAGTCTTTAACCTTTTCATCATGCAGCGACTGGAGGTTTGTCGTCACCGGGGCAATGAGCACGAGTTCTGGGGCAATTGTAGCTGTACAGACGTGAGTTCAAAGGTCACCTAGTGCTAAATCCACTTTTTCATGTCTTTTATAAACATGTGTCCCTTCTTCTCCATGTCTCTTCTACATCAACATGTGTCCCCTCTTCTCCATGTCTCTTCTACATCAACATGTGTCCCCTCTTCTTCATGTCTCTTCTACATCAACATGTGTCCCCTCTTCTCCATGTCTCTCTTCATCAACATGTGTCCCCTCTTCTCCATGTCTCTTCTACATCAACATGTGTCCCCTCTTCTTCATGTCTCTTCTACATCAACATGTGTCCCTCTTCTCCATGTCTCTTCTTCATCAACATGTGTCCCCTCTTCTCCATGTCTCTTCTTCATCAACATGTGTCCCCTCTTCTTCACGTCTCTTCTACATCAACATGTGTCCCCTCTTCTTCATGTCTCTTGTACATCAACATGTGTCCCCTCTTCTTCATGTCTCTTCTACATCAACATGTGTCCCCTCTTCTTCATGTCT
The DNA here is from genome assembly GCF_902827115.2 of Pseudochaenichthys georgianus. Taxonomy (NCBI): domain Eukaryota; kingdom Metazoa; phylum Chordata; class Actinopteri; order Perciformes; family Channichthyidae; genus Pseudochaenichthys; species Pseudochaenichthys georgianus. The sequence goes on from NC_047519.1 coordinate 39,565,563, forward strand.
CTTCTACATCAACATGTGTCCCCTCTTCTCCATGTCTCTTCTACATCACCATGTGTCCCCTCTTCTTCATGTCTCTTCTACCATCAACATGTGTCCCCTCTTCTTCATGTCTCTTCTACATCAACATGTGTCCCCTCTTCTCCATGTCTCTTCTACATCAACATGTGTCCCCTCTTCTTCATGTCTCTTCTACATCAACATGTGTCCCCTCGTCTCCATGTCTCTTCTACATCAACATGTGACCCCTCTTCTTCATGTCTCTTCTACATCAACATGTGTCCCCTCTTCTTCATGTCTCTTCTACATCAACATGTGTCCCCTCGTCTCCATGTCTCTTCTTAAATCACATGTGTCCCCTCTTCTCCATGTCTCTTCTTCATCAACATGTGTCCCCTCTTCTTCACGTCTCTTCTCTTCTACATCAACATGTGTCCCCTCTTCTCTCATGTCTCTTCTACATCACCATGTGTCCCTCTTCTTCATGTCTCTTCTACCATCAACATGTGTCCCCTCTCTTCATGTCTCTTCTACATCAACATGTGTCCCCTCTTCTCCATGTCTCTTCTACATCAACATGTGTCCCCTCTTCTTCATGTCTCTTCTACATCAACATGTGTCCCCCTCGTCTCCATGTCTCTTCTCATCAACATGTGACCCCTCTTCTTCATGTCTCTTCTACATCAACATGTGTCCCCTCTTCTTCATGTCTCTTCTACATCAACATGTGTCCCCTCGTCTCCATGTCTCTTCTACATCAACATGTGTCCCCTCTTCTTCATGTCTCTTCTACATCAACATGTGTCCCCTCTTCTCCATGTCTCTTCTTCATCAACATGTGTCCCCTCTTCTCCATGTCTCTTCTACATCAACATGTGTCCCCTCTTCTTCATGTCTCTTCTACATCAACATGTGTCCCCTCTTCTCCATGTCTCTGTACTCAACATGTGTCCCCTCTTCTTCATGTCTCTTCTACCATCAACATGTGTCCCCTCTTCTTCATGTCTCTTCTACATCAACATGTGTCCCCTCTTCTTCATGTCTCTTCTACATCAACATCTCTTCTCCATCTCTCTTCTACATCAACATGTGTCCCCTCTTCTTCATGTCTCTTCTACCATCAACATGTGTCCCCTCTTCTTCATGTCTCTTCTACATCAACATGTGTCCCCTCTTCTTCATGTCTCTTCTACCATCAACATGTTCCCCTCTTCTTCATGTCATGAGGGGCGTGGGGAGGGGCTCCTTGTCTTTATCTAAAGTAGTGGTTCTCAAACTTTTTCTGTCGGGCCCCCCCCAACACAAATAGTCAGGCTCAGTGGCGGCGCCAGAGATTTGTTTTGGGGGTGCTGTGGGGTAGCTTGACGTTTCATAGAGGGTGCTCAAAACATTTAGGGTTTCCCATTAATGTCCCGGCGCTACAGTGGAATGTTCTACTGCAACAATCCCCACGCAGATACACAGTGTGACATTACAATGACGGCTCGATAATCAGCTCACGGCATATAGGTGTAAGCAGGGGTCAAGTGTTATTTTTATAGGTGGTGTGTGGACCTCACATAGGGGGGTCCGGGGCATGCTCCCCGGGAAGATTTATTTTTAAATATTGAAGTGAAAGCATCAATCTGGTGCACTTTGAGAGCAACATGAGAGATCTATGGAACATCTCTCAACACTCAGATGAAACAGATTTACTTTTTCTTTATGGATATTTTACAAATCACCCTTTTAAACGTTATTGTTTTTTTTACTGTCATAGCTGTTTTTCATTTATTCTCTAATTTTTTTATAACTATAATGATCATATAAACGTGTGCCTCGGAAATAATTGTTTACATTAATCGTGACCAAAACGTTTGAGACCCGCTGAGATAACTTAGACTAAAGTTAACTATCTAAACACTGAGAGAGTCCTTTAGCTCACTGAGTCTCAGTCTGACAGGAGAGAACTCTCCTCCACCTTGTTGTTGAAAAAAAATCCTTATATCCGTTAGCGTAGCTCGCTAGCACCAGAAGCTAACAACAACGATCTCCGGTACCAGTGCGCTCTCTCTCGCTCGTGCACACAAAATGGCTCATTTCACACACACACACACACACACACACACACAACACACACACACACACACACACACACACACCACCACACACACACAACACACACACACACACACACACACACACACACACACACACACACACACACACACACACAGAGAGCCGAGCTTTAATGAAACACAGACCCAGACGTGATAGTACTGCATCATATTATTTTCGAATAAATAATTTTTCAATTTACGATTTTTTAATCTTTTTTTTTTTGTTTATAACCATTTTTCCTCCTGGTCTCTCGCGCCCCCCCTGGCATGCCTCTGCGCCCCCCAGGGGTGGCGCGCCCCCCACTTTGAGAACCACTGATCTAAAGTAAGAGACAGAGAATCAGCACGTTGGAAACAGGGCTGAAACAGAGGGGATTATGGGTAATGCTGCAATGATCTGTTTGGTGTTTCAGCCAATCAGAGACAGGTTCTGTATATATCTGAGACCTGTGATATATTGATGACAAACAGTATCAATCAATGTTTATTTATTTAGCCCAATATCACAAATGTTACATTTGTCTCAGTGGTCTTCACAGTGTGTACAGAATATCAGTATGACAATACGACACCCTCTGTCCTTAAACCCTCTGTCCTCAGACCCTCTGTCCTTAGACCCTCTGTCCTCAGACCCTCGTCCTTAGACCCTCACATCGTACAAGGAAAAACTTCCGGAGGAAACCCACTGTTAGGATTTGTCTGTGTTAGTATTTTTTGTGTCCTTTTCTATCTTTGGGTTTCCTATTTTATTTTGTAAAGTGTTCACCCCCGTTTCCTGCCTGTTTGCTTTCTGTCGGTTTCCCTCTGATTACCCAATTGTGTTCACCTGGTACCTATGTGTTTTCTCCTCCCTCCTCACCTGTCTCGTGTTTATGTGATTAGTCCTGGGTGTATTTAGGTTGTGTGTTTTCTGTCTCTCTTTGTCGGGTTGTCTTGTGTATTGGCTTGTCCTCGGTGAGTGTTCTGTTCTGTATTTGTCAGCATAGCCTTGAAATAAAGGAATTATTTGTACGTTAATCTGCATTTGGGTCCTACCTGCTTCACACACCGTAACATTACAACCCGACCCAAGATGGACCCAGTGGATTCAGCTTTTTTTGATGCCACAGGCGGCTGCTAAGAGAAGGAGGCGCAAAGCCAAGCTCGCAGCCATGCCTCAATGCTCCAGTACCGGCCCACGCAGCTTTGCGTCCATACTGGATTACCTGGTTTACACAGCCAGGGTCCAGGCTTCCGCTCCGGACCTTACAGCCAGGTTTCCGGCCCCAGCTGCCACAGTCCCCTCTCCAGTTTCCTCTGAGTCCCTCTCAGTCCTCCTCTGGAGTCCCCTCTAGTCCCCTCTGTCCCTCTGTCCCCTCTAGTCCCCCTCTAGTCCCCTCTCGTCCCTCCTCTAGTCCCTCCTAGTCCCTCTCTAGTCCCTCCTCTAGTCCCTCCGAGTCCCCTCTCGAGTTCCCTCTCTAGTCCCTCTCTAGTCCCTCCTCTAGTCCTTCTCGAGTCCTCTCCAGTCCCTCTCGTTCCCTCCTCTAGTCCCTCCTTTAGTCCCTCTCTCGTCCTCTTCTCGTCCCTCCTCTAGTTCCCCTCGCGAGTTCCCTCTCTAGTCCCTCCTCTAGTCCCCTCTCGAGTCCCCTCTCGAGTCCCTCTCGAGTCTCCTCTCGAGTCCCCTCTCGAGTCCCCTCTCGAGTTCCCCCTTGGTTCCCCTCTCGAGTCTCCTCTCGAGTCTCCTCTCGGGTCCCTACTCCGGGTCCTGTCCCGTTGGGGGCTCCGTCGACTACTCCTCTGCCGGAGGTCCTGCCAATCGTATGTCTGTCCCGTTGGAGGCCCCGCCGACTACTCTCCTGCCGGGGGTCCTGCCAACCCTTTGTCCTGTCCCGTTGGAGGTCCCGCCGTCTACTCTCCTGCCGGGGGCCTGCCAGCTCCTCTCCTCTCTTGGAGGTCCCGCCGTCCACTCCCCTGCCGGGGGTCCTACCAACCCAGGTCCGGTCTCGTTGGAGGTCCCGCCGTCTACTCCCCTGCCGGGGGTCCTGCCAACCCTATGTCCTGTCCCGTTGGAGGTCCCGCCGTCACTCCCCTGCCGGGGTCCTGCCAACCCTGTGTCCTGTGTCGTTGGAGGTCCCGCCGTCTACTCCCCTGCCGGGGGTCCTGCCAACCCTATATCTCGTGCCGTTGGAGGTTCTACCGGGGGCCCTGCCAGCCCCATGTCCATCACCTGTCTCGCCGGGGTTCCTGCCAACTCCTGGTCCACTTCCGTGGGGGATCCTGCCGAAGCCTGTCCGACCGGCTCCGGTTTCTGTCCGGCCGACACCGGGTCCTGCCCGGTCTCCGGAGCTGTCCCATCAGCGCTTTCCTGCCCGGCCTCCGGTTCCTGCCCGGGCCTCCGGAGCTGTCCGGTCTTCGCCCTCGAGCCCGGCCCTCTGAGAGCCGGAGTCTTCACCCTCAATCCCGGTCCCCTGAGAGCCACGGCCTTCACCCTCGATCCCTGGCCCCTGAGAGTCACGGCCTTCGCCCTCGAGCCCGGCCCCCTGACTTTCCCGGCCGCGGTGGCCTTCGCCCCTCCATAACCCCCCCCTTGGACTCTGTCTTGCCCCCCGGCCGTCCGCCCGAGTCCCCTTCTCGGCTTCTACCTTACCCCCGGGCCGTCCGCCCGAGACCCGTTCCTGGTCCTCTGCCTTGCCCCCGGGCCGTCCGCCCGAATCCCCCTTTTTGGACTCTGCCTTACCCCCGGGCCGTCCGCCCGAGACCCCTTCCTGGTCCTCTGCCTTGCCCCCGGGCCGTCCGCCCGAGACCCCTTCCTGGTCCTCTGCCGTGCCCCTGGGCGGTCAGTTCAGTCCCGTCCTCCAGACCCCCTCCACCCACCCTGGTGGCCCTAGTTTTGCGTCCCTCCTCCGGACCCCCTCCACCCACCCTGCTTGAGGTTTTGGACTTTTGTGGGGTTTTTTTTTAGGGACGTCTGGAATCCGTCCCTTGAGGGGGGGGTTCTGTCAGGATTCTCATGTTTTGTCACGTTTGTAGTTTTGTATGTCTGGTTATGGGTATTTTCCTCCTTGTATATTGTCTGGTCCTTTTCCCTGTGTTTTTCCTCCCGTCGTTAGTTCCCTGGTGTGTCTAGTTGTCTGATTGTTTTCACCTGTCACTCCTTGTGTCTCCTGTGCTCATCAGTGTTGGCCCCACCCCTGATTGTTCCCACCTGTGTCTAGTTACCCTGTTTAAATTCCCCTGTCTCCCAGTGTTCAATGTCGGTTCGTCTTGTGTCATGACTAGTTTTGAGTGTTCTGTTTTGTCTTTGTTTATATCCCTAGCCCTAGCCTTGAAATAAAGGAGTTTTTTCAGTTTATATCTGCATTTGGGTCCTGCTTCCAACATACACCGTAACACCCACAGTTTAAAGGGGACATGGAGAAACCTCAGGGAGAGCAACAGAGGAGGGATGCCTCTCCCAGGACGGACAGACGTGCAATAGATGCCGTGTGTAAATTGAAGAGATAATACATTTGCAAGTATAATAGGGGACTTTTAAATAACAGTATTTCTGTTGCTGGCCGATCATTCTCCTTTGTCTCTTCCCCCCTCTTTCCTTGTCCTTGTCATATTCAAATGGACCGGGTCCAACTCCTGCCACTCCTTTCCCCCGTAACCTAATAAGCCAGATATTACTTGGGAGTATTTCCAGCTTTGGCCATATTTCTTATTTGCTTAATAGAATAGAATAACATCTAATATGTAAATGCATTGTCTGTGAACCAGTAGCCCTCTCACAATGGGTCATGGGTCAAAAGACTGCGTTATTAAGACATGTATCGCATATTTATTGATTCATCCATTCACATATAATCCATGGGGAAATTACCTATTGATTTGAAATTGTTCCAGTTTCAACTTTATTCATAAACCCATAATCTCACATGAAAATATTTGCTTTTGTGCCGTCCGGTGGAAGATTAAAGTGACTTTCTTATGTCACAATTTCCGTAAAAGGCGGGCAGCTGTGATTGGTCGGGCACAACATGTTGTCTGTCACCTCCTCAGCCAAGACATTGCAGGATGTTATCGCTGGATGATCACACAGCGACCATCTTGAAAGAAGAAACACGGACCTAGTCTGATCCCGATCCTGTAAATACTGCTATATTTGACTATACTATATCTCTGAATATTATTTTATGATATTATAGTTCTCTTAAAATAGTTTTCTATCTGTGTTTTTATATTTATGTATGTGTATGCATGCACCACAACTACAAGTCAAATTCCTCCTATAAATAATAAATAATCCCGTTTCTGATTCTGAACTCAAATAGGCTGAAGTCGAATAGTCCGTTTAGCTTAGAAACCTTCCTGACGGAGTGCAATGACCCGGAAGTCCCTCAGTGGCAGCCATGATAAGTGCCGTTTGAATTCTCTACATGAAAGGAAAGGAGGGTTGCAGTCGAATAATCCAAAAATCAGCGTCTAACCCAATCTCCTATTCCTTGACCTCTGAGTGAAACGTCACAGGGTTGATCCCAATACGTATGATTGTATGAACTAAAGATCTTATAATCAATACAGATGTATTTATTATAAACGTTAGTCCTTAACATCTATCACTGTGTATATCACCATTCAAACATCTTTTAAAAGTTGAACAAACCCCACACAGCTCAGTAAAGACTGAAATGTTGACTTTATTTGATAATTCAGTAAAACTAACGTTCATATTTCTCTTTTTGATTATAATACTGATGAACGTGCAAAACAAAGCACTTTGGCAACTTACCACCTACGTTTTAAAATGCTTAATAAGCACCGTAACGTTCATGATATCATTTCTCCGTCATAATCGGTTGTTTCCGTGAACGGCCGACTGTTGAGTGACGGCAAATGCTGAGGCTGCAATGCATTGTGGGGCAGCATTTTCTCCTCTCCTTTCGTCAAGGGAGGTCCAGTGGTTCCTAAGCTAAAGGAGGTTATAAAGGAAGTTTGAAAATCATTGGTATTAATGTGGACCGGAGGGAGAGGGTGACGAGCATAAGTTTCACTTTCCTTTTTTATTTCAATTCCAGCTTTGGTCATGAAGAATATGTTTCTCTGTTGTCCACGTTCATAAAGCAAAGCAGCAGCATCAGAACACGGTGCAGAGTCTCTAGATGAGTTTCCAGTAGTCCCTCGTTCTTATTGAACATCCATGTTGTAGTCCGCTGTAGAAAACTGTAGTTTCCATAGTATCCCAAGCCCCCAGGAAGTGCGCCGGATTCAGATGAAAATATTCGTGGTGGCCAAACGGCGGTACTGCACATCCGTTTGGTTGCCAGGCCCGGAAACACTTTTTCCCATTGACTTACATGGGGAAAGAGTGGTCTGTAATCGTTGGATAATTTATTTTAAACTAAATAAACACTTATGTATGAACACTTGGAGAGCCCTTATTAAAACATTCGTTCCTCAAGTTGTAAAAATGTGCTAATACGTTATTCTGAGAGTTATTTCCCTCTGCATTATGAACAAGCATCTAACCCAGGGGACCGCGCCGCCCGGCACGTTCATGTTACGTGTCCCGACCAATCAGAGCACACTGTGCTCACAGGGAGGGTGGGGGCTGGAGCTATTGGAGCTACAACGAGCCGTTAAAGGCAGAGAGTGAAATTCAGTGAATACACGTAGTTCACAGAGATGCTGTTTGAGAAACCGATGTGAGTTGCGTTTATCTTTACCCATGGATGCATAATAAGAACGGACCCATATCGTCTTACTGCCACCCCACGGAGCTGTAATAATGGATATATTGCACATGTTTGCTGTAATTCAATTATTATACTACATGGGCTGAATGATTAAATCTTGTACGGTAAATGTTGTATTAAATAAAGTTAATATTACTTATTATTATAAGTTATATATATATATATAGATATATATATAATATATTATACAAGTGCAATCATTCTTTCAATGCTAATGAAGCTCTGTTGGATATCAACTAGATCCTGTTAAAGCGTAATAGAAGTACATAACGATTGAGTGTAACATTAGCATAATTACTAGCTAGCCGCTAACTGCCACCATTCGTTAATATCACATCCAACATAATAACAAATAATTACCATGCTGTCATGAACGTGCGGTGCTGTTACGTGTACGCCATTGACGTGCTTGATGTGAACGAGGCATTTAATGGTTAATGTTGCGCATGCGCTATGAGTGCACATACGGGGTACTTCTCAGGCATGCCGGTAATCTGTGACGTTTCGCTCTCATTTTATCATCATGCGCCAATGAGCAGCTCTCATAGATGAAATGGAGGCCCTGCCTCCCAAGCTGTATCCAGTTCTTATTATACATCCATGTAGTTTCCCCCCAGCAGCAGCAGATTGCACATTCATGACGTCCGCTGGCGCATCATAACACGTCGGATAGTGAAAGTGCATTCGGATTCTCTAAAGCACCGCAGTCTCCTTCTCCTAAGTCCTTTTGAAATTCTCCTGTCCACTATTCCTTAACCCCGTGACCTTTCACTCAGAGGTCAAGGCATAGACGATAGGGTTAGACGCAGATTTTTGGATTATTCGACTGCAACCCTAGTCTTACATATATCTTACCAAAAAACGCTATTGAAGAAAACTAATGCACAACCATTTATTTTTGTTAAGTTGGAGCAGAAACTGAGAGTCATGTTTCTCTGCTCGGGTTTCCATTTCTTTCTTGCGGCAGCACTAATTGTAATTCACTCCGCATGAGATTGCCCAAAACATATGCTGGTAATTCATATTCAAGGGGAGCAAGTCGGGAGTTCCAGCAAACGTCTGCATTTGAGCTACTTTTGACATTTCTCTGGCAATCGGCGCCTGGGTGAGTGAATGAAACTCTTTGACACATGCTTCAGTTTTCCGTGAGAGGGAAGTGCATCAAGTTATTGGTTTCCTTTTTCCACTTTCACCTCACACAGACTTTGGCTGTTTCACTCACAGGATAAGGTGAAGAAGTGGATGTTTTATGTAATCTTAATAGTTTTCTACAGAATGTATTTTGTCCGGGGCAGTTAAAGAGGACTTTTTTAAAAGTGTGTCACCTTGCAGACATTCTTTCAGCCCACAGAACATGGAAAAAGAAATGGTTATAAACTGATAATGAACAGTTTAAAAACCTTCCGAGGCCAAACCACAAGTGACTTTCAGACTTTAGAGGTTTGAACCACTTCTCCACTCAAACTGAGTCATTTCAAATGTGTCACTTCTGTATTCGAATCATAAAAACTCTGACAGAGAACATGAACTTCTTCTGCGCACACGTCTGTAATAATCATCAGCTGTCGGGAAGACGCGAGCGCAGCAGACTGACAGAAGCTCCGAAACGTTCGTTAACGCGCACATATCATGGTGTCAGCGCTCGAGAAAACCTTTCCTGGAACGATCCAGAACATATTAAGTGCCTTCACTCTTTCTCAAGACCAAAATAAATAACCAAACCTAGCCAAGAGCACATTCCTTCGTCAAAAGCGGTCTTCATGTTCACTTGGTCTGTTGTGTGTGTTGCCGTGCATGTCCTGCCATTTGGGAGCCATTGAGCGGGGGGGATTGTTGGAAAGGTTAATCGTGATTACCGAGGTCGCACCTTCCTCTGGGATCAGGACGCGTCGCAGCCATCAATCTTCACATCAATCAGCGCGGCTGCTTCCACTTCCGTATTTATGCAAAATGAAAACCCATAGTGATGTTTTGGTTAGATAGACATCATGTGTCAAGTTGTCTTTGCACCAGAGGAGAAACATGTTTTCTTTGAATGCTATAGATTTCTACAGATTTCGACAGATTTCTACGATATGTCCTGAGTCGGTTCTGTCCTATAGAATTCTTTAGATTGTTATAGTTTTAATTATAGAAGTTTATAGAAAAGTACAAATCTATAGTATTCTACAGAATGATCTAGAGATTTCTATAGTATTCTATAGAATACTTTAGCATGGCGACTATGTTCGATAACATGCTATAGATTTCTACAAGATTAGATTTCTTTGCTAAGGGTAGGTTTTAAGTTACTTTTATTGAGCGACATTGTTGGAGTCCAATAAACTCCAAGACACATGAAGATATAAGGCATCAAAAGTAGTTTATTTTCATCCAAACATTTAATATCCAGACATCATACTTTAAACTTTCAAACTAAAATTACACTGACAATGTATACAAAAATTAGCTGATGTTACGTACTCCCCCCCTTTTGTTGTCCTCTTTGTTCACTCTGCTGTGCAGTACACCTGGCTCCGCCTTCCTCAGGTGTTCCCAGTTGCCAATCAGCCCACGCATAAAAGAGGAGACTGAAGGAGAAGGAGGAGGCGCGATCACTACTTCCGGATGTCTCTGCTGTGGCAGAGCTCTTTTGCCTTTTTGTTGTGTTTCCTGGAGGACGTGTTAGAGTTAGGTTTTCGCGGCTTTATTTCTCCCCGTTAGGTTCTGTTGGATTGTGGGTAGCGGAGTAAGGCTCCGGATCCTACGGCCCGTGGTGTGGTTGGCCCAGTCCCCTCCGTCTTTTTGTTTGTGTTCACCCTGTCCTCCAGTGTAATGTTTTATGATTGTGGCAATACATGTACAATCACAGTTTAGTGCCTACGTGTTGTGTATTTTAGTTTTATGTTGCGGACTGCCTCACGAGCCACTACTATTGGGAAGGCGGTTCGTAACAGCTGAGATAACATGAATCTACACATGAAGTATCTAAATATTGCAATACATACTGTATATGGGTTAATACCCATGTGCTGCTGTGTGGTATATGTGTTGGATAGCGAATGTGAAAACAATTGAACACCATTGTTGCGACCTGGCTCAAAAGGCCACAACAAAAAGGAGACGCAACATGTCAACGGGTAGAAACATATGTTTATTAAAGAAAGTCATTCAAATTAGCCAAATTCATAGAGTGCAACAAAGTGGAGCAACTGAGAAAACCCGTACTTCATACTCAATCGAAACCAGGGGGAAAGCAGAGCGAGAACAGAGAGGAGCAGAGAGGCTTCACAGAGCTGCAGGACACCAGACCCAGGTGCCCTGAGTTACTGTCATCACTGGAGCCAATCGGGCACAGCCAGAACAGCCACGCCCTCTCTCCTGATGGACCCACCGGGGCATCACACACCATGACAACCACGTGATGAACATGGTTATGGGACATATACAAAAAACAACTGAAAACCCGGGTGTTTGTGTGGGAACTCTATTGGACACATGTCAGACAGTTAATGATGTAAACGCAGATGTAATTGTTGCTATCTGTTTTTTTACGAGCTCCAGACTATAGCGTTTTAACCAATTTATTCTTAAGACATTTGTGTTCTGTATCATCCTTATCTCCTTGTCTCTCCTCCTTTCTTCCAAACAAGGCAGCTCTCCACGTTGACAGCTCACAACATGTAATCATTGCGAGGGGAATGGGGGTTATTGTGCGAGGGGCCATTCTGTGCACGCCTCGGCGGGCGAACCGTCAATGTGTTTTTTGTGAATGACCTTGGAATGTATTTTCACAGCAAGCAGGGAACACTATGAGAATTGTTTTTGCAGATGTGCTGAATGTAATAGGCACTAAAAGGGACACTTTGTGTGTGTTGTGTGTGTGTATGTGTGTGTGTGTGTGTGTGTGTGTGTGTGGACTAGCATTAACTATACTTGTGGGGACCTACATCTGTTTACATAGTCCACGTGTGGGGACCTCGCCTGCCCTATGGGACAAATTGGGAGGTCCCCATGAGGGGGATCATTAATTTTAGGGTGAAGTACGTGTTAGGTTTAGGATTAGGATTAGGGTAAAGTTAAGGGTAAGGGTTAGGTTAAGGGTAAGGGTAAGGCATGTGTTGGTTATGGTTAGGATAAGTCTCTAGGAAATGCATGTAAGTCAATGTAATGTCCCCTGAAGTGACGTGTGTGTGTGTGTGTGTGTGTGTGTGTGTGTGTGTGTGTGTGTGTGTGTGTGTGTGTGTGTGTGTGTGTGTGTGTGTGTGTGTGTGTGTGTGTGTGTGTGTGTGTGTGTGTGTTACTTTGAGCCTTATACGTCATTGGCCAAAAGTACTTATTTTCCATCGTCGTGTAATGTGCGTATGCTGAATGCGTATTTCAGACAAGTTATCTGGAGATATAACTCTACTGCCTGGATATCCTTTTTAACTTTTAATTGAACATTTTATTTCGAGTTCATAGGCCTGGCAAAGTCATATATGAACACTTTCTCTGATACTTTTGTGAAAAGATAAGGCTCTGTCGTGATAGTTCAAAGCTCGATATGTAGAGGTGTACCATTCACTTCATGTAACGGTTGAAGTGCTGCATCACTGGGCGGTAACTCAGGTGGAGCCATGTGTTTAAATGGAAAACGTGGAAGATACTGGCTGCCTCACGCTTGTTTGCATTAACTCAGTCTCCATGTTGCTTGATATTGATACTTGTTGTGTCCATGAAAGCCTTCAGTGACTGCTGCTCTCGTTTCAGATCAATGTCGTCGAAGAGTCAAGGTTGCCTCATCCTCTGGGTCTTTTTATGTCTGTCTCCATGCATTTGTGCTAATGAGAGAATTGATCACAGCATCTAGCATTAGCTTCAGCGGGGGGGGGGATCCCACAGAGAGATGTGCTGCTGCCACACACTGGGTGAAGACAGAGCTCGTATTCACTCCTAACTGGTTTATAGAACAGTAAGTTAATCCTCTGGATGCAGTTAAACTGAATGAATGGACATTGTGTGAATGGGGCAGTGCGTGTGCAGCCTGTGTGAGGTCTAGTAGCCTTGTATTATGGGTCTGCAATAATATCTGTCCATATGTCTCTCCACCTACAGATATCTTTTTTATACATTGATTGCAGCGTTTATAGATAATTGAGGCCTTATTGCACATTGTAGATCTTGGCTTCACCCCAGTCTCCTTCTCTGAGCTTTGACCCATAAACCTGTCTCCCTATCCTCCCCGTGGGCTCTCTGTGCAGTGGAAAGTGATATATTTTGCGCAACTTAGAGACCTTAAATACTAAGAGTAGTAAATATCAGTCCAAGATGCAGACGTAGTCAAAATAAAGAATTGATCCCCGAGTAGGATATTAAACCTAAGCTGAAACTGGACGAAGAATCAAGCTGTTATGCATCAGAAGCCAACGTTTACATTGCAATAAACAGCCTTCAGACGCTGTTTGGCATATTGTGAGGGAAAGTACCCCAGGGCACGTCTACAATATCTTGAACAGGGGGGGGGGGGGGGGGCTTGGCACAATGTATATTTATGTATGCGTTTGGATTGATACAGACATTGAATTGCTATTACTTGTTAAAGGTCATTCTTGAACTTGATTTTTTGTAGCTTTAAACTAAATCTCACTACTATTGGCAACACATGGCACTCATTAAGATAGAGACACGAATGCAATTTTTAAGAATAATGTTGAAAAAGACGCATACTTTCCGTTTAACATTCAGACCATCAGGATTTTACCTTTTACCCTAACCACGCTCCACAACAGTCAGACCGTTTTAGTTTTAAACTAAATCTCATTGTCCAGAGGTCCATTGAGAAAACTACATCCCCTGTTGTTTTTAAAAGGTTTGGAGGGCGACTATGAGACAAGAAGCCTTTATCAAACATCAAATCACTCTTGAGAATTCAGAAGGCCGGTGTCTGAGATGTAATGTAATTGGATTTTCAGATTTAAGTAAATTAAGCCTTATAACCCCAGATAACATTGATAAATGCATGTCTCAAAGCGTCATGGGACATTTAGACACATACTGGCACTATGTACAGATTATCTGGTCAATGGGCAGTTGTACAACAGCACATTGGCAATTAACTAGACCTACTGACAGCACGCAGAGGTTGTTACAAGGTTTAAAAAAAGAAAATTCAATATATATATATCAGCTCCTTCCTCTCTCTCCTATAAATGTCAAAGCAGCGATGGGAAAACAGTCGCAGCCTGTTAATTTAGAAAGCAGCACGGTTAATTTAAAGAGTGCAATATCTGTGTTCTTTACACATCCAAAGTAAACAGCCTGTGAATTTTTTATTGGGGCATTACCTCAGGTTTTTGCGCCCTGCAAGCTTTTGAGCATGGCTGCTGTGGCTGAAGAGAGAAGGGGGTAGGGGGGGGGGGGAAGCGTTTCTTTCCATTAAAACTACAACAGATTCCCTATTATTGGCTGGAAATGAATTGGGCACTATAAGCTGCTGGAATGAATGGAGCTTTGATTGGTTTAACTGAATACATGAGGTCCCGGTCAAGCCAACGATGAGTCCCTTGGAGCGCGACCAAGAATGAAGTTATGGGCTGCCAGTGTGAGAATGAGAAGTATGTGTGAGAGAGAGGGAGAAAGGGACGACAGGGAGAGAGTATGTATACGTGCCTAAGTACTAGTGGCAGCCAACACACCTTACTCTGCTATAACAAGGACTAATACGATTGAAGAAGAAGAATTAAATAATTGGGAGGGATGAAACCCTCTTTAATGGTCACACAGTGAAATGCGTTCTCAGCTTTTAACCCATCCTAGTATCAGGAGTCTAGTACTTCAACAATGTTTGTCAAGTTATGAGTTGTGTTGCTTGATTGACTCCTACCTAAACTTGCAAATGGCCTGGTTCACACCAAAAGGACGCACGGGACAACTCAATCTCGACTCTTTCCTTTTTATTTGAATTCAAGTAGAGTTCTTTTAGATGTCATGTAGCTCCCTTGAGCTTCATTTAGCTTTCATTTAGCATCATGTAGCTTCATTTAGCTTTTATGTAGCATCATGTAGCTTCATTTAGCTTTCATGTAGCATCATGTAGCTTCATTTAGCTTTCATGTAGCATCATGTAGCTTCATTTAGCTTTCATGTAGTATCATGTAGCTTCATTTAGCTTTCATGTAGCATCATGTAGCTTCATTTAGCTTTCATGTAGCATCATGTAGCTTCATTTAGCTTTCATGTAGCATCATGTAGCTTCATTTAGCTTTCCTGTAGCATCATGTAGCTTATAAATAATCCCGTTTCTGATTCTGAACTCAAATAGGCTGAAGTCGAATAGTCGTTTAGCTTAGGAAACCTTCCTGACGGAGTGCAATGACCCGGAAGTCCCTCAGTGGCAGCCATGATAAGTGCCGTCCGTTTGAATTCTCTACATGAAAGGAAAGGAGGGTTGCAGTCAAATAATCCAAAAATCAGCGTCTAACCAATCTCCTATTCCTTGACCTCTGAGTGAAACGTCACAGGGTTGATCCCAATAGTCTGATGTATGAACTAAATATCTTAAATCAATACAGATGTATTATTATAAACGTTAGTCCTTAACATCTATCACTGGGTATATCACCATTCAAACATCTTTTAAAAGTTGAACAAACCCCACACAGCTCAGTAAAGACTGAAATGTTGACTTTATTTGATAATTTCAGTAAAAACTAACGTTCATATTCTCTCTTTGATTATAATACTGATGAACGTGCAAAACAAAGCACTTTGGCAACTTACCACTACGTTTTAAAATGCTTAATAAGCACCGTAACGTTCATGATATCATTTCTCCGTCATAATCGGTTGTTTCCGGCCGACTGTTGAGTGACGGCAAATGCTGAGGCTGCAATGCATTGTGGGGCAGCATTTTCTCCTCTCCTTTCGTCAAGGGAGGTCCAGTGGTTCCTAAGCTAAAGGAGGTTATAAAGGAAGTTTGAAAATCATTGGTATTAATGTGGACCGGAGGGAGAGGGTGACGAGCATAAGTTTCACTTTCCTTTTTTATTTCAATTCCAGCTTTGGTCTTAAGAATATGTTTTCTCTGTTGTTCCCACGTTCATAAAGCAAAGCAGCAGCATCAAAACACGGTGCAGAGTCTCTAGATGAGTTTCCAGTAGTCCCTCGTTCTTATTGAACATCCATGTTGTAGTCCGCTGTAGAAAACTGTAGTTTCCATAGTATCCCAAGCCCCCAGGAAGTGCGCCGGACTCAGATGAAAATATTCGTGGTGGCCAAACGGCGGTACTGCACATCTGTTTGGTTGCCAGGCCCGGAAACACTTTTTCCCATTGACTTACATGGGGAAAGAGTGGTCTGTAATCGTTGGATAATTTATTTTAAACTAAATAAACACTTATGTATGAACACTTGGAGAGCCCTTATTAAAAACATTCGTTCCTCAAGTTGTAAAAATGTGCTAATAACGTTATTCTGAGAGTTATTTCCCTCTGCATTATGAACAAGCATCTAACCCAGGGGACCGCGCCGCCCGGCACGTTCATGTTACGTGTCCCGACCAATCAGAGCACACTGTGCTCACAGGGAGGGTGGGGGCTGGAGCTATTGGAGCTACAACGAGCCGTTAAAGCAGAGAGTGAAATTCAGTGAATACACGTAGTTCACAGAGATGCTGTTTGAGAAACCGATGTGAGTTGCGTTTATCTTTACCCATGGATGCATAATAAGAACGGACCCATATCGTCTTACTGCCACCCCACGGAGCTGTAATAATGGATATATTGCACATGTTTGCTGTAATTCATTATTATACTACATGGGCTGAATGATTAAATCTTGTACGGTAAATGTTGTATTAATAAAGTTAATATTACTTATTATTATAAGTATATATATATATATATATATATATATATATATATACAGTGCAATCATTCTTTCATGCTAAATGAAGCTCTGTTGGATATCACTAGATCCTGTTAAAGCGTAATATAAGTACATAACGATTGATGTAACATTAGCATAATTACTAGCTAGCCGCTAACTGCCACCTCGTTAATATCAAATCCAACATAATAACAAATAATTACCATGCTGTCATGAACGTGCGGTGCTGTTACGTGTACGCACATTGACGTGCTTGATGTGAACGAGCATTTTGGTTAATGTTGCGCATGCGCTATGAGTGCACATACGGGTACTTCTCAGGCATGCCGGGGTAATCTGTGACGTTTCGCTCTCATTTTATCATCATGCGCCAATGAGCAGCTCTCATAGGAATGAATGAGGCCCTGCCTCCCAAGCTGTATCCAGTTCTTATTATACATCCATGTAGTTTCCCCGCAGCAGCAGATGCACATTCATGACGTCCGCTGGCGCATCATAAACACGTCGGATAGTGAAAGTGCATTCGGATTCTCTAAAGCACCGCAGTCTCTTCTCCTAAGTCCTTTTGAATTCTCCTGTCCACTATCCCTTAACCCCGTGACCTTTCACTCAGAGGTCAAGGCATAGACGATAGGGTTAGATGCAGATTTTTGGATTATTCGACTGCAACCCTAGTCTTACATATATCTTACCAAAAAACGCTATTGAAGAAAACTAATGCACAACCATTTATTTTTGTTAAGTTGGAGCAGAAACTGAGAGTCATGTTTCTCTGCTCGGGTTCCATTTCTTGCGGCAGCACTAAATTGTAATTCACTCCGCATGAGATTGCCCAAAACATATGCTGGTAATTCATATTCAAGGGGAGCAAGTCGGGAGTTCCAGCAAACGTCTGCATTTGAGCTACTTTTGACATTTCTCTGGCAATCGGCGCCTGGGTGAGTGAATGAAACTCTTTGACACATGCTTCAGTTTTCCGTGAGAGGGAAGTGCATCAAGTTATTGGTTTCCTTTTCCACTTTCACCTCACACAGACTTTGGCTGTTTCACTCACAGGATAAGTGAAGAAGTGGATGTTTTATGTAATCTTAATAGTTTCTACAGAATGTATTTTGTCCGGGCAGTTAAAGAGGACTTTTTTAAAAGTGTGTCACCTTGCAGACATTCTTTCAGCCCACAGAACATGGAAAAAGAAATGGTTATAAACTGATAATGAACAGTTTAAAAACCTTCCGAGGCCAAACCACAAGTGACTTTCAGACTTTAGAGGTTTGAACCACTTCTCCACTCAAACTGAGTCATTTCAAATGTGTCACTTCTGTATTCGAATCATAAAAACTCTGACAGAGAACATGAACTTCTTCTGCGCACACGTCTGTAATAATCATCAGCTGTCGGGAAGACGCGAGCGCAGCACTGACAGAAGCTCCGAAACGTTCGTTAACAGCGCACATATCATGGTGTCAGCGCTCGAGAAAACCTTTCCTGGAACGATCCAGAACATATTAAGTGCCTTCACTCTTTCTCCAGACCAAAATAAATAACCAAACCTAGCCAAAGCACATTCCTTCGTCAAAAGCGGTCTTCATGTTCACTTGGTCTGTTGTGTGTGTTGCCGTGCATGTCCTGCCATTTGGGAGCCATTGAGCGGGGGGATTGTTGGAAAGGTTAATCGTGATTACCGAGGTCGCACCTTCCTCTGGGATCAGGACGCGTCGCAGCCATCAATCTTCACATCATCAGCGCGGCTGCTTCCACTTCCGTATTTATGCAAAATGAAAACCCCATAGTGATGTTTTGGTTTAGATAGACATCATGTGTCAAGTTGTCTTTGCACCAGAGAGAAACATGTTTTCTTTGAATGCTATAGATTTCTACAGATTTCGACAGATTTCTACAGATATGTCCTGAGTCGGTTCTGTCCTATAGAATTCTTTAGATTGTTATAGTTTTAATTATAGAAGTTTATAGAAAAGTACAAATCTATAGTATTCTACAGAATGATCTAGAGATTTCTATAGTATTCTATAGAATACTTTAGCATGGCGACTATGTTCGATAACATGCTATAGATTTCTACAAGATTAGATTTCTTTGCTAAGGGTAGGTTTTAAGTTACTTTTATTGAGCGACATTGTTGGAGTCCAATAAACTCCAAGACACATGAAGATATAAGGCATCAAAAGTAGTTTATTTTCATCCAAACATTTAATATCCAGACATCATACTTTAAACTTTCAAACTAAAATTACACTGACAATGTATACAAAAATTAGCTGATGTTACGTACTCCCCCCCTTTTGTTGTCCTCTTTGTTCACTCTGCTGTGCAGGTACACCTGGCTCCGCCTTCCTCAGGTGTTCCCAGTTGCCAATCAGCCCACGCATAAAAGAGGAGACTGAAGGAGAAGGAGGAGGCCGATCACTACTCCGGATGTCTCTGCTGTGGCAGAGCTCTTTTGCCTTTTTGTTGTGTTTCCTGGAGGACGTGTTAGAGTTAGGTTTTCGCGGCTTTATTTCTCCCGTTAGGTTCTGTTGGATTGTGGGTAGCGGAGGAAGGCTCCGGATCCTACGGCCCGTGGTGTGGTTGGCCCAAGTCCCCTCCGTCTTTTTGTTTGTTTCACCTGTCCTCCAGTGTAATGTTTTATGATTGTGGCAATACATGTACAATCACAGTTTAGTGCCTACGTGTTGTGTATTTTAGTTTTATGTTGCGGACTGCCTCACGAGCCACTACTATTGGGAGGCGGTTCGTAACAGCTGAGATAACATGAATCTACACATGAAGTATCTAAATATTGCAATACATACTGTATATGGGTTAATACCCATGTGCTGCTGTGTGTATATGTGTTGGATAGCGAATGTGAAAACAATTGAACACCATTGTTGCGACCTGGCTCAAAAGGCCACAACAAAAAGGAGACGCAACATGTCAACGGGTAGAAACATATGTTTATTAAAGAAAGTCATTCAAATTAGCCAAATTCATAGAGTGCAACAAAGTGGAGCAACTGAGAAAACCCGTACTTCATACTCAATCGAAACCAGGGGAAAGCAGAGCGAGAACAGAGAGGAGCAGAGAGGCTTCACAGAGCTGCAGGACACCAGACCCAGGTGCCCTGAGTTACTGTCATCACTGGAGCCAATCGGGCACAGCCAGAACAGCCACGCCCTCTCTCCTGATGGACCCACCGGGGCATCACACCATGACAACCACGTGATGAACATGTTATGGGACATATACAAAAAACAACTGAAAACCCGGGTGTTTTGTGGGAACTCTATTTGACACATGTCAGACAGTTAATGATGTAAACGCAGATGTAATTGTTGCTTCTGTTTTTTTACGAGCTCCAGACTATAGCGTTTTAACCAATTTATCTTAAGACATTTTGTGTTCTGTCATCCTTTATCTCCTTGTCTCTCCTCCTTTCTTCCAAACAAGGCAGCTCTCCACGTTGACAGCTCACAACATGTAATTCATTGCGAGGGGAACGCGGGTTATTGTGCGAGGGGCCATTCTGTGCACGCCTCGGGGCGACCGTCAATGTGTTTTTGTGAATGACCTTGGAATGTATTTTCACAGCACAGGGAACACTATGAGAATTGTTTTGCAGATGTGCTGAATGTAATAGGCACTAAAAAGGGACACTTTGTGTGTGTGTGTGTGTGTGTGTGTGTGTGTGTGTGTGTGTGTGTGTGTGTGTGTGTGTGTGGACTAGCATTACTATACTTGTGGGGACCTACATCTGTTTACATAGTCACGTGTGGGGACTCGCCTCCCTTATGGGGACAAATTGGAGGTCCCCATAAGGGGGATCATTAATTTTAGGGTGAATACG
Organism: Pseudochaenichthys georgianus; assembly: GCF_902827115.2. NCBI lineage: Eukaryota > Metazoa > Chordata > Actinopteri > Perciformes > Channichthyidae > Pseudochaenichthys > Pseudochaenichthys georgianus. Next base: position 39,586,067 of record NC_047519.1, read on the forward strand.
TGGTTAGGTTTAGGATTAGGATTAGGGTAAAGTTAAGGGTAAGGGTTAGGTTAAGGGTAAGGGTAAGGCATGTGTTGGTTATGGTTAGGATAAGTCTCTAGGAAATGCATGTAAGTCAATGTAATGTCCCCTGAAGTGACGTGTGTGTGTGTGTGTGTGTGTGTGTGTGTGTGTGTGTGTGTGTGTGTGTGTGTGTGTGTGTGTGTGTGTGTGTGTGTGTGTGTGTGTGTGTGTGTGTGTGTGTGGTGTGTGTGTGTGTTACTTTGAGCCTTATACGTCATTGGCCAAAAGTACTTATTTTCCATCGTCGTGTAATGTGCGTATGCTGAATGCGTATTTCAGACAAGTTATCTGGAGATATAACTCTACTGCCTGGATATCCTTTTTAACTTTTAATTGAACATTTTATTTCGAGTTCATAGGCCTGGCAAAGTCATATATGAACACTTTCTCTGATACTTTTGTGAAAAGATAAGGCTCTGTCGTGATAGTTCAAAGCTCGATATGTAGAGGTGTACCATTCACTTCATGTAACGGTTGAAGTGCTGCATCACTGGGCGGTAACTCAGGTGGAGCCATGTGTTTTAAATGGAAAACGTGGAAGATACTGGCTGCCTCACGCTTGTTTGCATTCAACTCAGTCTCCATGTTGCTTGATATTGATTACTTGTTGTGTCCATGAAAGCCTTCAGTGACTGCTGCTCTCGTTTCAGATCAATGTCGTCGAAGAGTCAAGGTTGCCTCATCCTCTGGGTCTTTTTATGTCTGTCTCCATGCATTTGTGCTAATGAGAGAATTGATCACAGCATCAGCTAGCATTAGCTTCAGCGGGGGGGGGGGATCCCACAGAGAGATGTGCTGCTGCCACACACTGGGTGAAGACAGAGCTCGTATTCACTCCTAACTGGTTTATAGAACAGTAAGTTAATCCTCTGGATGCAGTTAAACTGAATGAATGGACATTGTGTGAATGGGGCAGTGCGTGTGCAGCCTGTGTGAGGTCTAGTAGCCTTGTATTATGGGTCTGCAATAATATCTGTCCATATGTCTCTCCACCTACAGATATCTTTTTTTATACATTGATTGCAGCGTTTATAGATAATTGAGGCCTTATTGCACATTGTAGATCTTGGCTTCACCCCAAGTCTCCTTCTCTGAGCTTTGACCCATAAACCTGTCTCCCTATCCTCCCCGTGGGCTCTCTGTGCAGTGGAAAGTGATATATTTTGCGCAACTTAGAGACCTTAAATACTAAGAGTAGTAAATATCAGTCCAAGATGCAGACGTAGTCAAAATAAAGAATTGATCCCCGAGTAGGATATTAAACCTAAGCTGAAACTGGACGAAGAATCAAGCTGTTATGCATCAGAAGCCAACGTTTACATTGCAATAAACAGCCTTCAGACGCTGTTTGGCATATTGTGAGGGAAAGTACCCCAGGGCACGTCTACAATATCTTGAACAGGGGGGGGGGGGGGGGGCTTGGCACAATGTATATTTATGTATGCGTTTGGATTGATACAGACATTGAATTGCTATTACTTGTTAAAGGTCATTCTTGAACTTGATTTTTTGTAGCTTTAAACTAAATCTCACTACTATTGGCAACACATGGCACTCATTAAGATAGAGACACGAATGCAATTTTTAAGAATAATTAATGTTGAAAAAGACGCATACTTTCCGTTTAACATTCAGACCATCAGGATTTTACCTTTTACCCTAACCACGCTCCACAACAGTCAGACCGTTTTAGTTTTAAACTAAATCTCATTGTCCAGAGGTCCATTGAGAAAACTACATCCCCTGTTGTTTTTAAAAGGTTTGGAGGGCGACTATGAGACAAGAAGCCTTTATCAAACATCAAATCACTCTTGAGAATTCAGAAGGCCGGTGTCTGAGATGTAATGTAATTGGATTTTCAGATTTAAGTAAATTAAGCCTTATAACCCCAGATAAACATTGATAAATGCATGTCTCAAAGCGTCATGGGACATTTAGACACATACTGGCACTATGTACAGATTATCTGGTCAATGGGCAGTTGTACAACAGCACATTGGCAATTAACTAGACCTACTGACAGCACGCAGAGGTTGTTACAAGGTTTAAAAAAAGAAAATTCAATATATATATATATCAGCTCCTTCCTCTCTCTCCCTATAAATGTCAAAGCAGCGATGGGAAAACAGTCGCAGCCTGTTAATTTAGAAAGCAGCACGGTTAATTTAAAGAGTGCAATATCTGTGTTCTTTACACATCCAAAGTAAACAGCCTGTGAATTTTTTATTGGGGCATTACCTCAGGTTTTTGCGCCCTGCAAGCTTTTGAGCATGGCTGCTGTGGCTGAAGAGAGAAGGGGGTAGGGGGGGGGGGGAAGCGTTTCTTTCCATTAAAACTACAACAGATTCCCTATTATTGGCTGGAAATGAATTGGGCACTATAAGCTGCTGGAATGAATGGAGCTTTGATTGGTTTAACTGAATACATGAGGTCCCGGTCAAGCCAACGATGAGTCCCTTGGAGCGCGACCAAGAATGAAGTTATGGGCTGCCAGTGTGAGAATGAGAAGTATGTGTGAGAGAGAGGGAGAAAGGGACGACAGGGAGAGAGTATGTATACGTGCCTAAGTACTAGTGGCAGCCAACACACCTTACTCTGCTATAACATGGACTAATACGATTGAAGAAGAAGAATTAAATAATTGGGAGGGATGAAACCCTCTTTAATGGTCACACAGTGAAATGCGTTCTCAGCTTTTAACCCATCCTAGTATCAGGAGTCTAGTACTTCAACAATGTTTGTCAAGTTATGAGTTGTGTTGCTTGATTGACTCCTACCTAAACTTGCAAATGGCCTGGTTCACACCAAAAGGACGCACGGGACAACTCAATCTCGACTCTTTCCTTTTTATTTGAATTCAAGTAGAGTTCTTTTAGATGTCATGTAGCTCCCTTGAGCTTCATTTAGCTTTCATTTAGCATCATGTAGCTTCATTTAGCTTTTATGTAGCATCATGTAGCTTCATTTAGCTTTCATGTAGCATCATGTAGCTTCATTTAGCTTTCATGTAGCATCATGTAGCTTCATTTAGCTTTCATGTAGTATCATGTAGCTTCATTTAGCTTTCATGTAGCATCATGTAGCTTCATTTAGCTTTCATGTAGCATCATGTAGCTTCATTTAGCTTTCATGTAGCATCATGTAGCTTCATTTAGCTTTCCTGTAGCATCATGTAGCTTCATTTAGCTTTCATGTTGCATCATGTAGCTTCATTTAGCTTTCATGTAGCATCATGTAGCTTCATTTAGCTTTCATGTAGCATCATGTAGCTTCATTTAGCTTTCATGTAGCATCATGTAGCTTCATTTAGGTTGAAAACCGTTAAACACACACACACAAAGTCAAACACACTTGGTGGCTATAGCTTGAAAAATGGTCCTTATTAAAACTGAGATACTAATGCAATTCTTATGGAAACTTATATTAGTTTTAAAGAAAACGCCAACACATAATTTGCCCGGGCAATGGTCCTTTTGTCATTTTTGGCTGACCTGCCCCTCTGGAGAGAGTGAGCGGTTTATGTGTTTTCTGTTGTGGCCGAATAAACATGACAAGCCCACAATTAGTATTGTAGCATCTTGATGCGATAAAACACACCTTATCAGCGCTGTCATCTGCCCCCAGTCACGTGACTTTGTTTACAATCTGACAGCTGAAAGCAAAGGACAGCCCTCCGGCCTCATATGGCTATGGTGATCACACCAAATGCCCACCTGGCTTTGGTGGCAAATCCCCGGGTCAATCTGTCCCCGGAAATGTCCCCGTTTTTAAATATGCTTACATTGATTTTGAGTTTTCTCATGGCAGTTAGAGTAGGGGACAAACCAGTGCACTTTACTTCCTCTTGACACCGTTGGTTATTTACACCAAAACAATCTAAATAGGCTATACTTGTTATTGTGCTTCTGTCTTTCTGTGTCTTTTCATCTGCTCCGTAAACTCCCTCAACGGGGCCGCTCTCTCTCTTTTCTTGATCGCCCTCTCACGGAGAACAGTTCAATGTCCCGCTTCAGTGTAGGATTTCTGCCATGTCTCTACTTTAGTTTGACCATCTCTGTTACTAAGTTATGGAATGCTAAATAAACAAGTAATTAGACACCTTACCGTTACTGCGCTCATAAAGAATGATAAGAATAAGAATAATGCGTATTGAACTGGTTTAATTAATTAGTGAGTTTATTTAAGAAAATTACTTAGAAGCCCTATTTTATCAGTATGTCTGCACAGAAGTTACAATGGTCATACTAGCCTACATTAAAACAGAATTGTCCCCATGTTTTATTTAATAGTTAGTAACATTAGATATTTTAATGAGATATGGACCGCAAAACAAAAGATTTCCCTGGATTTAATTTAGAAAAAAATTCAAAAGGTCTTATGTTTTTTTCTGGGGGGGGGGCAGGGCCCTTTTTCTAGTTTAGAGCAATAGCCCCTCCAAATGTCTGTGCACGTCCCTGTATCTAACCCTAACCATACCACAACAGTCAGACCGTGAGCTCAGAATACATTATGGAATATAAGCAAAATATCATGCTCTGCGCCAATGACCACAATTGTTTTTTAATTGTCCTTTAATGTATTTACTGTTGCTGTACATCTACTGCCTAAACTGTATTCCTGTTTCTATGAGCCAACTACTATTGGCAGCACACAAACACGCTAAGGCTTAAAAATGGCACTCATTAAAATTGAGAAAATAATGCAATTCTTATAATACTTAGTAAGGAGGCCATAATATTTTTGACTCGTGGCTGAAGTTAAGTTTCTCCAGCTCTCCCCAGGTTGGCAAAAAAATGCATCTCAAAATGCATCAGATTGATGCTTTAAAATATGGAATATTCAAAATGTTCTTCCGGCGGAGCATGCCCCCGGACCCCCCTAGAGGGATAATATCCTTCTCACCTTTTTAACCCCTGACCCGTTTTCATGCCTGCTTATGGATATTATTGTTAGTATTGAAAAAGACTCAACACATAATTTCCATTTAACATTCAGACCTTTAGGATATTATCTGCCCTAACCCTAACCCTAACCCTAACCCTAACCCTAACCCTAACACTAACACAACAGTCAGAACATCAAGTGTATTTTCATTGTTTGTGTCCACAAGCAATAAGTAACTTGTTGGTGAGCTCAGACTAAATTATCGAAAATAAACTAAATATCATGCTCTGTGCCGATGAACACAATGTTTTTTTAAATGTCCAGTCATTACTGTTGCCGGACGTCTGCTGTCTAAACTGTACTGTAGTCCATTCCCTAAACTCTTAATGTAAATAATATCCTGCTTTATATTGTGTCTAAAGCCCTTCAATAGTGTTTTACTGTCAGAGTTTATAGATTTTTTATCTTCACGGTCTACTGTATATTTTCTACTTTTTAATGCTGTTTTAATTATATCTTTGAGATGTTTAATTTCTAGAATTGTTTATTTCTACTGCAAAATGTCTACTTATGTGCAATGCCTCGTTTTGTTTTTGATGCTGCTGCAACGCAATCATTTCCCAATTTGGGATCTTAAGATTGTATCAACTACTTTTGGCAGCAAACAAACAAAGTAAGGCTTAAAAATGGCACTCATTAAAATAGAGACACGAATGCAATTCTTAAGGATAATGCATGTTGAAAAAGACCCGACGCATACTTTCCGTTTAACATTCAGACCATCAGGAGTTTACCTTTACCCTAACCGCGCTCCACAACAGTCAGACCGCCATGTGTGATATCATAGTTTGTGTTAACTGGCACATCAATCCGCACTTTTTTGATGAGATCACATTCAATTAGGGAAAATATACAATATATTAAAGACTGGCAAACTTTACTTTCCGCCGTGCCAATAAACCACAATTATATATTTAACTTGGCTGCAAAACTGATTCTGAGCTGTATTTAGAACTTGGTTTAAATATGTTCAGACACTGTAGACATCCAAAATAACTTCCCCATTTCAATCTTCTTCTACCTCGCAGATCACAGAGTAAGTATAGTTGGTTGCGAATGAGACCAGAGTTTTGTTTAGTTGTGTGATTACAGATACAGCAGTTCAATTGAGACTTGTGATTGTGCGGTTAAGTTCAGAGTAAAGACGTAGGAGAGACAGTCTGCAACCTTTCCCCTACAGCTACATATTTTCATCCCATGACATAAACAGTTCGTTGGGTTATAAACTTGGCGATGCAGCAGCTATGATGCAGTTGATGTATGTATCTTCATGTCTACCACAAAACAAAGCCTCTGTGGATGCTTGGACACAGATTTCTGACTGTCTGTGGGTGCATTGACAGTATAAATCCAACTATTGAACTGCTCCATTTCTTGGGTTGCAGTGCTAGGTTGGAGAATGCCATACTTTTAACCTAGACGCCTAGTTGCCTGAGGCTATGAGAAATGGCAGGCCTAACCACAGTGTCCATCGCAGGTCCACCCAGGATAAAGACATGTAATTAGTGGACACTCCTAACAGCATAAGGTCAATTGAAGGGCCACCTGGGATCTCTCACAGGCTGGGAACCACAGTGAGTGAAGCTCATCTTAATGTAGCCTCAGAGACCAGAGGAAGGCATGTGTGTGTATTTTCAGACAATTTGATCCATAGCAACATATATCTCTTGTTGATGAGCTAATTCAGCATTTTAGCAAATAATCTGCCTTTCCTGTGGCTCTCTCAACTACGGACAAATGCATGTCGGGTTTCGATGACACAGACAGCCAGTAGCACAAGAGAGCAACCACACATGCAAACAAGCACATTGTAGCGGAAACAATCGTAGTTCAAAAGTATAAGTCCAGACAAGATCGTCAGTTCTGTGCATTTTATTTCCATGATCCAATATCACAAAGGTACAATGAACAGGTTTACTTTCCTTAAGTCTTTCCTATTGCTTTCTTTCTTTCTTGCTTGAATCACCCTGATAGAAAACAATATGCCTACTAGTGCTCTACTCCCACCACCACCTGTCTCCAATATATTACAATTACAACAGGTGCCCAAAACTGCCTTCAAAATAAAAGCATAAAACTACTTAAATAATATCACCAAATAATAGAACATTTACTATACACAAGAAACAACAAGAAAACTATACAACAAGAAAACAAATGTTAAACTGTTAAATAATATATAGCTCCAACACATATGCATCGGATTGTAACATATATATGTCAGCACACAAAGTAGATGTATACTAAATAGTTTCTTTCCTGCAGGGCAACAGCCTACCAGAGGCGGATGTCATTGATGGAGTGGAGCCCACCGCTCCCTCTGTCCGATGGCCACTTCAGACCCAGATGGTGTGTGTGACCTGACAAATAGGGGTCAGTATAGGAGTCAGAAGGGTGGCTGCATGGTAGCTGGTCACTGTGGGTGGTATAAGTATCCAACCAGAGTATTTATAAATACTTGAGTAAAGGATGTCTTGAATTTTGCCATCTCTGCTTCTTTTCCTTTGGTTGTCTTTCAGTCAAAAGCAGAGATGGCAAAAGTCAAGACATCCTTTACTCAAGTAGAAGTACAGATACTCGTGTTTAATAATACTCTGGTGAAAGTACAAGTACTGACTAAACTTCTTTACTCAAGTCAAAGTAAAGAGGCTTTGAAATGTACTTCAGTAAAAAGTACCCATAACTCCCAGCTGTTTTAAACAGTACCTGACCTCCCTTTATATTAACAGAACAATAATGTCATTGTTAGCTAATGAATGTTTTCATGCTGAACAACGGCAACATGACAACGTTTCCATTGGTCCCTCTTCTTTAGAGAAGACCAGGAAGTGATGGATACACGGATCGTGTTCCAACCAATAGGCACGCAGTGACTCTAAAGAATAATGATCACGCACCAAACACAAATTCAGACTAAAGGAACCAGCTGTTTGGGAAATGAGAGAAGTAGAAAGTACAGGTATTTGAGTTCAACATATAAGAAGTAGAAAGTACAGGTATTTGAGTTCAACATGTAAGAAGTAGAAAGTACAGGTATTTGAGTTCAACATGTAAGAAGTAGAAAGTACAGGTATTTGAGTTCAACATGTAAGAAGTAGAAAGTACAGGTATTTGAGTTCAACATGAGAGAAGTAGAAAGTACAGGTATTTGCATTCAACATGTAAGAAGTAGAAAGTACAGGTATTTGTGTTCAACATGTAAGAAGTAGAAAGTACAGGTATTTGGGTTCAACGTGTAAGAAGTAGAAAGTACAGGTATTTGTGTTCAACATGTAAGAAGTAGAAAGTACAGGTATTTGGGTTCAACATGTAAGAAGTAGAAAGTACAGGTGTTTGAGTTCAACATGTAAGAAGTAGAAAGTACAGGTGTTTGAGTTCAACATGTAAGAAGTAGAAAGTACAGGTATTTGGGTTCAACATGTAAGAAGTAGAAAGTACAGGTATTTGAGTTCAACATGTAAGAAGTAGAAAGTACTGGTATTTGGGTTCAACATGTAAGAAGTAGAAAGTACAGGTATTTGAGTTCAACATGAGAGAAGTAGAAAGTACAGGTATTTGGGTTCAACGTGTAAGAAGTAGAAAGTACAGGTATTTGGGTTCAACGTGTAAGAAGTAGAAAGTACAGGTATTTGAGTTCAACATGTAAGAAGTAGAAAGTTCAGGTATTTGTGTTCAGAATGTACGACGTAGAAAGTACAGGTATTTGTGTTCAAAATGTAAGAAGTAAAAGTAAAAAGCCGTCAGAAAAATAAGTAGTGAAGTACTGATACCAGAAAGATGTACTTAAGTACAGTAACGAAGTATTTGTACTCCACTACTTCCCAACTCTGGTCAAAAGCCTTAAAAACTGTTTTCTAAGTATCAATACTGTGTTTTGATAATGGAGGTCTCCACGTGTGGTTTTGTACGGGTTGGGGTCTATGAGTATAACTCGTGCAGAACATTGGTGTCTACACTGTCCAAACATGTCCAGAAGAGTAACCCCGGTGATTTCCCCTCACTGACGCTTCTGTCCTCGCTGACCTTTTCACCATTTCTCACATGTAATCCAAATAATCCGTGTTGAATTATCTGGCAGGCCACTGTGCATTAGCTTAAGCTAAACGTTTTTACGTATGAATACCTCCTTTTATCATCCTCTTCATATGGTTTGCGTTAGATGCTTTTAGGCACCACTTTCAGCTTTAGACACCGTCACTTGTTCTTTCCATTTACACTTTGTCTCAAGCATGTCCTGTTCTTCACTGGTCTCTTGACGCCCATTTAGGTCGGCTTGTGCAAACAGACGCTATCAGCCGTATGAAATGTTTTGTCTTGCTTCCATTAGCTGGCGCACATAGCAGCTCAAGATGCAAGACGTCACGGGGGGGAAACACTGCAGCATGTTGGAGCAGTTGACTTGGAGGTGCTGTGGTTTTGATCTACCATCGCTGTGCCAGCCAAACGATAACAGTTGAAACCAAATGCAAACCTTGGGTCCATTGAGTTGTGTGAAGGCTGCATGCAGAAGCCTTTAAACCCGACATATTTCCAACACATGCAAGTAATGCCACGTATGGGCACTTGTATCCAAAGCCACGAGTGTACACCTAGTTTATTTCATCATGATTGGCTGCAGCTGCTACAGCAGGGGTGTCAAACTAAATGTCATCGCGGGCCACATTCGCATAAAGGTTGCACTCAAAGGGCCGGTTGTAACTATATAAATATATTATATATATATATAAAATAATGTATTATATTACATTATTGCCGATTAATATCGGGTAGGAAAATAACTTAGTAATTAACTACGTCTGAAAGTAGAAGTCCAGGGCAAATAATTGCAAGTCTCTTCAGTGTGCCCATGTCACAAAATGAGATGCATTGTGGGACATGTAGTTTATGGGCAACCTGCTTCTGTAAAGCGGCACGTAACCGTATAATAAACGTATTATATTCTTTGCAAGCTCTTGCGGGGCCGCATAAAATGAAGTCGCGGGCCGGATTTGGCCCCCGGGCCTTGAGTTTGACACCCCTGTGCTAAAACAAAAACAACTGTGTACAATCCCTGCAGCATTTGTTAGGTTTATCATCTTCCTATTATTATTTTGTAAATATATACGTTAGTATCTGAATTTGTTGCTTCTTACCTTGGGTTCAGTCCATTTTGGCAAGATTGAAAACTGCTTAGAAATGTGAACATCATACTTTAACTGCAGTGCAAACAGAGTTTTGTTTGGTAAGCTTTGGGTACTTGGGGAAATACAAGATTCATCCATCTTCCTAAAATAGTTGATTAATCCAAACCCCTTCAGCCAACAGAAGTTTTGGGCTCAATGTTTTCCCAGCTGTTTGTCCTTCCCCTCGTTTTTTTCAAGTAGGGGATTAATCACACAAAGAAACAATTAACAATCTTCTCTTTGTCAGCAGTGGAACAGCTGGGATGACCGGGCGGTGGTATTTCTTAGTCATTTGTTGAGGATGGATTAACTTTGAAATACCTTTTGACTGGTACTGTAAACTCAGGGCCTCCTTTTAGGTCAGCGCGCTTTCCTGCGCGGAGACAAATGAGGTTTGCAGTGGATGTATGGGTGAGTGGAGGACACGAGAGAGGAAGGATCCAGTGAGCCAATAGCAGGTGAGCAATAATGGACTGCATCTGTTCTGCTGGGAGCTTTTTGCTTATTAAGTGTTTTCCTCTCAGAAAGCAATTAATGGCAAACCGGTTATATGATGGTAGACCCCGACTCTTTCCGTCGAATGGTGACGAAAAGTAAATGTATGATTGACTGTACAACATCGTCATGTCTTCTTACAAACCAATGTTTTGTGTGTATTTCTTTGTATCATCTCATCATGTAAAGAAATACAGCACTACTTTTTATTTTGTACTTTTGTATTTTATTATATGTTGCATTGTTGGAGGAGCTCAGGTCAGAAGAATTTCATTGCAATAAAACCTTTGACTATTGAATCTACTGCACGCTTTTTGGTGGTTTTCTGAATCGGGAAAGTATTACACTCCTAAATAAAATACATCTCGGGTAGTGAGGCTTTTTTACCCTGAATTAAGTGGAAAGAACATTAAGGATTTCACGAGCTGAAACCGGAGCTACCGAATAGTTTTTGATGGAAACACTAATTAGTACAATTGCCAGAAGCTCCAAAAAGAACTAAACATACAGGCGCTTTTATTTTATTTATTCCAGCTTGTTGGAACATAGCTGCTCATGTTTCATGCCAGAAATTCATTAATTCATGCACTGGGTTTATATTATTTTATTATATGAGAAATATGGCAGAAAATAAGACGATTCTAAAACCACTGACGGACATCTTAACTGGTGTTTGAACCCAACGGAGTACGCCATTAGGGTAGGGTCGTATGTGTGTGTGTGTGTGTGTGTGTGTGTGTGTGTGTGTGTGTCTCTCTGTGTGTGTTTTAATTTGAATTCCTGAGAGGTTTTATTCGTACTCCTCTGGTTCCTTGCTTCCCAAATATTTTCATTCCGTCCGGTTGCTCTCGGGTGACGAATGTCCCAGCAGCTACTGATAACGTGTTGGGGAGATGAACGCCAACTGAAACCGAAGACATCTGCAAGTTTGAAACTGCTTCCTCTTGCACTTTCAAGTTGAAATGATACTGTGGTAAATGTCTGAGGTAATTCCTGTAATAGCTGCTTCAAACTCGCTGCAGCTTCGATGGCAGGCGTTAGCGTCACCGTGTTTTCATAGTGCAGAAAAGCAGCATGTGGTTGATCAGCGTTTTCGGAACCACTAACTTGCTGCGTCGGTGGGCCGGATCGCTTCTACCCAGCTGTCCTTTGTGGATCAGAGGATAATTCACACAACACATGGCGGACACTTTGAAGTGCACACAATCCGAAACTCAATCACATATCGATACGTGAACTTGGTAACATTATTACATCACACTGATAATAATAATAAAGCTTTATTTATAGCACTTTTCACTCAACACATGCAGCTCAACGCGGTTTACAAAAGGACACATCACAAGTTAAAAATAAAGACATTCCCCTCAGATTATTTGTTAAGAACTTTAAAAGGTACATGCAGCGAAATATAATGTTTTATCAGGTCAGGAGACACAAGGAGGTAAAATGTATGATTATAAAAATAAAATAAAATAAATAATGTTTTTTCTCTGACAGAGACAACGGAGTCGATGCAACAATACAAAATATTAAACCCCATAAAACAAAGTGAACATATAGCTACAACAGAAACACAATTGAAAAGATTAAGACCAAAATAAACAATAGGTAAATAAAGACTAATATAATTGTTATTCTGTGTTATTTAGCTATCACTTTTATCCAACGCGTCTTACATCCACTTCAATACTTAAGACATGCCTACAGGAGCAATTTGGGGTTAAGTATCTTTGAAACGTTGCCTGCAGGGGCTTGGATTGAACAACTGACCCTCTGATTGGACGCCCATGTACTCCTGTTCCACAGACATGACTGCAGTTGTTCATGCTTACAAATAATGACAAAATAATATGATTTAAAATGTTTTGTCTCAGGGCTTTTGTAACCTGAAAAACTAGATGGAAATAAAACACTATTGTGGGTCATTACATAAGAACAAAATAAGACTTGACTTGCTCGACAGCTGTTGCATATATGTTAGAGAGACACACATTGTGCAGTAGGTCAGGATCACAGCAGCTGTTGAGCAATAGGCTTGTTAATCTAGGTGCTTCGTCACTTCTACACTTCCTCTGATTGGCTGATAGCTACCTGGTCTAATTTAGCATCCTTCATGCTTACTGATTATGCAAAAAAACTATTTTATATACTTTTGAAACCTTAAAACACTCACTGAGAGGAAAAGTACATTTTGTGTGATTCATTAAATAAGACTTAAATACGACTTGACTTATTCGACAGCTGTCAAAAAGTTGTGAAATGTTAGACGGACATGCATTGTACCTCCGGATCACAACAGCTGAGCTATAGTCTGTCAGGATAGCCTTGTAATGTTTAGGTGCCTCATCACTTGCTCTACATTTCCTCTGATTGGCTGGCTGCCATAACTTCTAAATGAGAACTGAACGTGTGGAAGACTGGTCAGTGGTCGTTCCAGTACAACACTGATAGACTTGTATGAAATGTTAGACCGTGTCCTGGTGTTTTTGCTGAACATCATCTGGTTTACACTGTGAGGTTATCAGGTCTGCGAGCCAGACAGACGTTTGGCTCGCAGTAAGCTGTTGAGACAAAGTCATTACGAGTAGCCTGTGGTTCACGGTGAAGTGTTCCCAGGTGTAACTGGAGTAAAACTGTCTCTGTTTTCATTGGACACCACACTGGAACCCTCAACCCGTCTGTTTACTTTAAGAATCTCTTCTCTACGGTTGAACCTCAGGAGAAAACAGGGAGATGTGCAGACTAAACACACCGTACCTGTGCCAGTAGAGGCACCCACGGACGTTGAACTGTGCACCTCGCCACAAACACACACCCTAGCCTACAGGCCAAACATTTCTGATTTACGTCTCCCCCGCTGGACATCATTCGATGTTATCGTCCGACGGTAGAAGCAATTAGTGCCGACATTTGTTTTTGCATCAACATTCCACCGTTGACAAGTTGCTTCCCTCAAGCTGAAGATGCAATGTCCATGTGTGTTTGCGCTGGCGTTTCCCACGCTGCTTTTGCTTTTCGCGGTTGACTGCGATGTTTAAAATCTATCGATGCACGCACCTTTCGCACATATGTTCCACAGTTTGTGTCATCTCCAGAAGGATGCAAACTGAACAACACTTGGTTGCTATGTGACGGGCTGTAGCGGGGCGAGTTAGCAGCTTCACACTCCCTTTCTGACTCTGCAACATGCACCGAAAAGTGGCACACAACTGCAAACTGTCTGCGCCCCCCAGGCCCTCCTGCATCAGCTGTTAGCGCGAGGCTAATGTTAGCTTTCTGCAAAACAAGCTCATACATACTGAAGGGAAAGAAATCGTGACATTTTAAACTGTCAACGCTTTATCATCTCTCTTGACACATTCAAAAGTTGAGTAGTGGGTATTTTACTGACCCAGATTTGGTCAGAATAGAGCAAGATAAGTGCAGTTGCTTACATGGGTGGACACACTAAGACCCCAACCTTCTAGGCAAAATAAATGATACATTTAGCTTTAATTAGCGACATGTAATCTAAGGAAAATCAGTACACTTATATGCTAAATTGATCCCTAGTGTCAAAATTCGTCCCTAAGAAGCCTCAATAACAATTTATTTTTTAAAAGTGATGCCACTCCGGCACAGGAAAACGATTCATTCAAGTATTTATGTTGGACAATAGGCAGAGAAGAGCCGCGTTCACACTGCGGTACTTTTCCCACAAAGGTTCATGCGAACTTAGTTCATGCGAACTCTTTAGTTCTCATGAACTGAGTACAGATCGCGTTCACACCAGAAAAAGTCCCTGGGGGTGGATTAGGCAAATGAAGCCGCTGACGTCACTTCTTCTTCTTCTGCTTTGGGTTTACTGGCAGGCCGCAAACCACTTCACGGCGTATACTGCCGCCCAAAATCCCCGGCCGGAAGTCCCCGGAGTTGGGGAAGGCTTCAGTAGAAGCTTCTGGGAGTCCCAGCAGCTTCTACTGAAGCCTTCCGAGTAAATCGCCAGAATGTCGACACCTCCTCATCTCCACCGCTCCCATGTTTTATTTTGTGTTGCCATAAGTTAGTCTCTCTGCGCTGGGCTAATGCTAATGCTAATAATGCTAATGCGAGGATAATAAAATGGCGGCTTCACAAAACTTTTTGGGAGTTTTACGGGGCGTGGTTTGCAATTCGCCCAGCCAATCAGGAATATAGCTCTTTTCTCAAAAAAGAGCCTCTCGAAAGTCCCCGCTCTCTAGCAGGGAGCGCTTTCGAGGGGGTAAAAAGGTTCGCATGAACTACTTTTAGTACCGGCTCTTTTTGGTGTGAACGCGATCATGAACTAAGTTCGCATGAATCTTTGTGGGAAAAGTACCGCAGTGTGAACGCGGCTATTGAGATTTTGTTTGTCACAATTTGATAGAGCACAGAGAGAGAAACATGACATGCTACACGATGTCACACATTCAAATTGTATACAGCTGATCTGGTAGAAACCTGCAGAATAATAAGCTCATGAAATAATGATACTAATAATAATCAATTTGATTTATAAGCGCACTTTCATTTGAGTAAACAAGACTGCTAAAAAAAGTGCTACAGAGTAAAATGGTTAAAACAAAACAACAACAACAAAAAATATATATAATAAAGTAAATCAGTTTAGTGACCAGTTTAGGCCGTCATGGCAACACACTAATTCTGTATTCTATAGACAGCTGATCTGGGAGAAACCTGCAGAATAATAAACTCATGAAATCCAGGCCACATAGGTAACGAGGGATCCAGTAGTGTGCTGTAGCTGGTGTTGCTTTGCGTGGGACGAACCATTACGTGAGACGGAATGATCAGTTCGTCAGGGGGGCAACTAGAGCCAATCATCATCATCATCATTGTCGTCGTTTCTGCAGCTCATGAAGAAGTTGAAGATCCCCTGTGAGATCCCTTTGAGTCAGCCATCTTCCCCAGGCAGTGTAGGTGTCTGTACAGTGCACACTTCTGCCATGTGGTTTGCAGCCAGGCAACCAGGCAGAAGCATCTGGGCGTCAATCACACAGGTGCGTGTTGTGTTTACCCAAGTCCCCCAGCGAGGAGTGTCAGTCTCAATATACGAGCGGTATCCGTGGCAGCTTTGTCTGTTGACAGCGTGACAAAACAGCAGGGAGATTGGCATCCATCTCGCCCCCCCAGGCGCTCTCCTTGACGCTGTACACATCGCTGGATGCTTTAAATTCCTTGCCCTAGTAGAAGTGTCTTGCGTGATCTTCCTCCCAAGCTAACTCTGTCTTCTTACTGGAATACTGTCTGAGTGCTTTTTGTCACCAAGGGGGATTTTTTCAAGCAAGGATGCCGTTCAGAGAAAAAAGCACCTATGGAATAGTTTGTCTGCAACCGTTTTTGGGTCAAAGAAGTTGAACATGGGACAATAAGATTTGTATTCACAAAGGAAGGAAGGTCTCGTTTTCACTGCATGGAAACTCACAAACAACGGCTTTGACTGTGTGCTCTCTCCTTGCTGTGAAATAACACACAAAAGCTGAGCAGAAGATTTATTTCACAACCATCAGACCTGCCTACAAAGTCAGATCAAGCAGATGGCAAGTGCTTCGCATAAAGGGCATGAAACTGAATCCGTGGGGCACCTGCACTGCAGAGGCCAGGCTTCCAGTGGAAACCAATACCCTCTCTTCAGGAAACCAGAGCACTAATAGCCGCCTGACAATGGACGAACTGGGAGAGATCTGGCTTTTCTCTCTTTGGAATCAGCATGAATGAGGTCATTATGGATGTTGGTGTGTAGCTGGTAGGATAACATCTGTAAGGACACGGACTGAAGGAGCTGTATCTAAAGGTGCCATGTCCTTCATTTTTAACTTGCTTCTCCAGACTTTTTTAATGGTATAGTTTGTTAGATTTATGACTGAGCTCTTGACCTCTGCATTGGTATTTCACAGTGTAAGCCACAATATTTATTTTGGAGAGAAAGATACTCGTCTGCATGATGGCACAAAACTGAAAAAAGTTGCTGTTGTGCCAGAGCAAATAGCAGAAACTAAATCATTCAGAGTTTCTGGCAGTAGGAGATATTGGAAGAATCAGGCCTTGTTCGGACAGACGGCAAACAAAAAAACACAGACACTTGACTATTTGGCAATTCCTCCCAAAGAGGACATCTATGTGTGTACCAAATGTAATGGAGACATATGCAGTAGTTATTGAGACGTTTAACACAAAACCACAAATGGTGGCGCTACTAGAAGCAAAGATAGGGCTCATCCTCTGGGGAGCACGCACGTATGTATCTCCTATCAAATATGACTATAGAACATATTAAGATTGCATTTTGTGACCAGTGGTGGACCAACATCTCCATCGCTATAGATATAAGGATCATCCTCTTTCATAAATATTTAGATTTTGTAGCGTGTCTAGTTTTCTTCCAATGTTGGTGTATTTGTGTTTATTAGCATGTTAAGCCCGAGAGCCCCCTGTAGAGGGGGCTGCGGGGTGTTTTTTCACGAAACTGTGTCTCAGGGCATCTTAATATTTAAGAACCTATTAATGTGTCATACTCACTTAACGGTAAGAAACTCAGCTAACTGACGATATGAACCATTTTTACCTAAACAAAGCACAAGTTTCACAAGAAGCGTCTAAATGAGCCCTGAGCGGAAAAAATGCTAACGCACTTAGCACAGAACTCAAGGTAAAGATACCCTTATTACTTATCGTAACTGCACATACAAGATGTCAGAATACAGCTGAGATTCCACAGATTCTATAGGCATTGGTATCATCACTGAGCGATCAAAACTCGCGACAGGGGAAGCAAACACAGACATCACAACACGTAGCATTACGGAGCATTCGTCTCACTTTAGCTGTCAATCTGATCAAAAGTCGTGTTCAATGGCATTAAAACGATAAAAACACAGCTGAAGGTTAATCCAATGTGTCTGTGTCACTTTGAAATTTGATAATAGCTGCTAATGATAGCCACCAGAAGTGTAGCCAACCTCCCCTCGATTCTATTGGCTCTCACGGTTAGAAAGAGATGTCAATCATCTAAATCGACTGAGGGGTTCCAAAGAAATGGAAAATGCACCCAAATGACCCCAGAAGTGTTTTTTTTCTAAATCTCTCTAAAAAGGTCAAATTTCACTTGTTTTGCATCAATCTTGATATAGGGTACTTATTATATGTTATAGTTTGTATTCCTAAAGCTTTTAGTCTACCATCCCATCATTCAAGGGTGGTTTTCAATATAAGTAATATATTTTTATTATTACACAAAAGGAACAAATCATTTCCTTGTGATTTCTTATCAACTGTATTATTATATTAAATGTTACTGTATCTTTTTATGTTGATCTTGTAAAGCCTGCTGAGACAACTGTGTTTTGTGACAATGGGCTACATTACATTGCATTTAGCTGACGCTTTTATCCATTCGACCAACAAGACACAACCTTGAAGAAAACAGAATCATAAAGTACATCAGGTTTCATAGAGCCAAACATTTCAAGTGCTACTCAACTGGCTTTAGATAAGCCAGCCCTTTATTAGATTATAAGTGCTTTGTTAATAGTTCTATCGCTCGAAGTGGAGTCGAAAGAGATGAGTTTTCAGTCTGCGCCGGAAGGTGTGTAAGCTATCTGCTGACCTGATGTCAATGGGGAGCTCATTCCACCATTTTGGAGCCAGGATAGCAAATCCACGTGTTTGTGCTGATGGGAACTTGGGTCCCCCTCGCAGCGAGGGTGCAGCGAGTCGTTTGGCTGATGCAGAGCGGAGTGCACGTGCTGGGGTGTACGGTTTAACCATGTCCTGGATGTAGGAAGGGCCAGATCCATTCGCAGCATGGTACGCAAGTACCAGTGTCTTGAAGTGGATTCTAGCAGTTACCGGAAGCCAGTGGAGGGAGCGGAGGAGCGGTGTGGTGTGGGAACATTTAGGAAGGTTGAAGACCAGGCGAGCCGCTGCATTCTGGATGAGCTGCAGAGGTCGGAGGGCACATGCAGGTAGACCAGCCAGGAGGGAGTTGCAGTAGTCTAGGCGTGAGCTGACGAGAGCCTGGACCAGAACCTGCGTCGCTACATAAATAAGACGTGACTTTAATTAGATTTGTATTAAATTCTTACTAAAGGTAGTATAAAGTACGGCTCAGAGTCCTGGAGTTTAATTAAACTGGACCACCTAGTTTGTATTTGAAGTTGTTAGCAATAGCAGGAACATGCTCAGATTACTGAAGCCCCCTTATTCTTTGAAACATTGCTATAACCAGCTGGAACCCAGACGAAATGGAAATGTTTTTTGAGCATTTGCGCTAACAATAAAATATGGAGAATGCATTCGTTATAATATTAAAAACCTTTGGGATACTGGTTGAATAAAGTAGCCACTGTTTCAAGATCATTTTTTTTAATCATAATAATAATACATGGGATTTGTATAGTGCTTTTCCGAATGCTCAAAGACGCTTTACATGAAATCAGAACAGAAACAACAAAGAAAACATTTTGTACACTTTAACCTGAACATGTGTTGTACCTTTACGTGTATCTGTCTTTCTAATCATTGAGCAACAACCCAATAATCGATCCACATCTGTCTGATACCCTCCTTTTGACTCTTTTTTTAACCGACCCATAATGAATGAATTCATGTTTTACACGCCAGCAGGAAGGCAGCGCGTCAATTATGCTCCCAGGCCACTCCCAGCCATTCAGCGCTCGCCCCTTTAGAGAAGAGAACCTCAGGCTTTAGTCCTCATTCTGCACACAGATTTGCAAAAGACACAGTCCCATATGCCTCATTGTGTGCCGGATTAGTCCTGCCTCCATTCAGCCGAAACCTTGAGAGTAACCCCTCGGCCGCCTCTCCGCCATTGGAAGCAAACCAATTAGAATCAATTGGCTGTATTCTCTGGGGTGATTAGCATACATGCTGCGCTCGTGGAGCTCTGACAGTTATTGAAGCTGTCCGGTTTGAGTGCCGTCTGTATGGCGGCCGCGTCACCTCGCTAACCACCGGTGATAATAATGAGGACTAATGAGCTGGTGTGAAATGGGAAAAGAAAAAGAAGGCCATGAATTTATTTGCCATTAATGTGTGTTTTAGTAAGAGTTCCTCTCAGTGAGGTGAGTATGAATGTCCCAGATATGTTTCACAAGGACACTGAATAGCCTAGAAAAACAGTCCAGATTTGTTAAGCTCAGCTATACAAAAATAATAAAATGTCCTTTTCTAGAAGGAGGTATTCAACTGATGATCCGCCGTCTGATTGGTTCAACTGCTATAGCTTGTTAAATACATGTTGCTTCAAAGCTCCGTTGGCCAATTATTCATCATTATTGTCACTTTAAATAAAAGCTGTTAAAGAAGACAAATTATGCATTCAACACACTTTACCCTTTCAACGTAGAAACATATTGTATTGCTAAACCATATATACCAATATAAAAGTATCACCCACCCTTGAATACACAAAAAAGACATGTGAAAAAAATGTACAAGATATATGCAGATATCCGCCTGATACAGAACTAAGGGACAAAGCCAGCAACGTAAAGTTACATATCGTGCATTTTATACCTTTAGAGTAAGACTTTATGAAGTGTTAGACCTTAGTCTTGTTGATATTAAATAATTCTGTTTGCCAGATATACAACGTGAGGTTAATAAAAGCCCTTAAGATTAAGTTTAGCTTTGGCATTGTCTGGTAAAAGAACTGCTAGTGGAACATGTTGTCGAGTATATTGTGGAGAATTCACAATATAACTGGACTTAATGAGGATACATTAATTAAAAAACATTAATTGATTACAACTTTAAGTAACACTTCCCTTTCAGCCATTGTTTTCTCAAACAGTTTGGAAATGAAACCATGTTTGTTTTCCCCCAGCAGTGGATGGATGTCATTAAATGCTTAAGGCTGTTAATTCGAAAACCAATAACAACATTGACCGGCTAATTAAAAGACAATATTGCTTCCACTGAATGCAAAATGTGTCAATAACAAGCTAATCATCTAAATACGGAGTCTTCAGCTCATCGCATGGCTAAGTCTTCACATTTAGCGGGATCTGTGCTGGCTGATAATGTGGATCCAGTGGCCTCTGGCATGAACACAGGCATAATGAATCATGGGAGCCCTCCGGAGGATAGTCCAATGGATGTGTTCCAGCTGATCTTCATTAGCCGCCATCCAGCCCAAACATCTGTCACTGGAGTGCTTGGCACCGTCCCATGGCAATTAGTGAGCTGCTCGCAACAGGTTCTGCTGGAAGATAAACAGGAAGCTAGCAGAGCCGAAGGCGTGCACACACACACAGCAGAGGAGCTTCAGCTGAAGGTGTGTGAGTGTGTGTGTGTGTGGACATGCGACAATCACACACACAGGCTCAGAAATGTTAGACAGTGTCCATTATACCTTATACACACACACACATACCTTGTGTGTGTGTGTGTGTGTGTGTGTGTGTGTGTGTGTGTGTGTGTGTGTGTGTGTCCAAACTATGATTTCTTTACACATGTGGTGCTGTATGGCCACTGTCTAAACGGTGGTGTCCCCTCTTCATCACCACTGTCTCAGCTCCCTGTTGTAACATACCAAGCAAGATAGTCAAATATTCCAAAGATATATTAGCAGCTTCAACAATAATGAAACGGTTAGTAGCTCATGTTTTTAGATACATCATTGGATTTTGGGAGCACTTGTTTGGATACGTAATGGTCAAATGAAATTCAGAAGTTTAAAGCAGCAACAGAGTGAGAGTGAAAACAGGACAGTTACACTTACGGCGCATTTCCACTGCAGCGGGTAGCCCCGTCTAAGCTTCCTTAATCGTCCTCAAGCGGCCAGGCCAGTTTTTGGTGGTCTTTCCATATAGCGCAGCACTGGCTAGCGGGTACTTTTTCCCTCTTTTTCCGGCCCCGTAAAATCGTGGTTCTATCAGGCCAGGGCTGAACTAGTGACGTCAACACTCTCGACTGCTGATTGGTCAGAGAGAATCGTCACAAGATCGCGCGCGAGATCATCTCTAGCGTCGCATATATCTAGAAGCAAGCTTGCAGCATTTTTGTAAACGGAGGAGCTACAAAAATGGCAACGTCAAAGAAAAGCATACCGTGGTCGACCGAGGAGGTGACGACGTTCCTACATCTCATTGGGGATGATAAAATCCAGTGGGAGCCCCGTCTACACTGCGTTGCTATAGTAACTACCCCAGGTCCTAAACTGTAATGGAAATGCGCCACGGCCTCGGACGGCCAGCGAGGCAGCCCGAGGCCTGAGCGAGGACGCTTAGGGACGCTTAAACGGAGCTACCCCGCTGCAGTGGAAATGTGCCATTAAAGGGCCCATGTGATGCTTTTCCGGTTATCACCCGTCCCCTTGTTGTTATGAAGGTTGTTCTGCATGTAGACGGTCTGCCACACTTATTGTTTTCACTTCGGCTGTGAGTGTGTGTGTGCTCGGGATGAGTTTCGCTTGTTCTCGCTGTATCGCCGACCCGGAAACCTGTCCGCTCCTCGCAGCAACGAGCCTCGCAACGTCCCGACCAATCAGAGCACACTGGGCTCACAGGGAGGGGGGGGGGGGGCGGAGCTCCAACAAGCCGTGTAGGACAGAGAGTGAATACACACACTACACAGAGATGCTGTGAGAAACCAATGTGAGTTTGGAACATTGAACAATGTAAATCTATTCTAGTAGACCTCAACAATGGAAATACGATCAATAGAAATGGCCATGACACGGGACCTTTAAGGATAATACAATTAAAAATAACATTATATAAGTAACTGTTACAACGAGATATCACACCAAGGTAACACATTGATATTTGCAGTCTTTTTTGTTGCTAATAAACACTCATGGCAGCAACATAGATAACTTAATACTGTGTACTCAGGGATGTAAACATGATATAGGACTGTGTGTGTTGGTTTCGAACCATGTGTGTGTGCAGGTGCACGACTACTGAATGCTAAAATACTAAACAGAGGATGAATTAAGGAGCTTCCTCCGCAGAAGTTAAGATGAAAAGGATCTATTTTAACTAGTATTTGCTTTTGATGCAAGGGATGCTACCCTGTCGCTATAAATATGACACCAGTACTACGTTTTACCCAGATTGAAGACATACTGTAAGTAAAAGGGATTGAGATGTCACTGGTGTGGCATATGGTGATTATAGTAAGGCTATTAACCCATTTTCCACGGCTCTGCCTAATGCACATATTCAGCAAGTTAGCAAATAGAACAAACAAAGGACGTTTGGTGCTGGACAGCCACTGTCTAAACTAACGTGTCTCCTCTTCATCACCACTGCCTCCCTGTTGTAAAATACCAAACATAACTTCAGTATAGTGCTCAGCGTTATACATGACGGGTCACATAAAGGATTTCCTTCTTGTCCGAGAGCAGTGAGAGCTTTCTGTTGAATGTGTTGAAGTGGTTGAGAGCTGGACCCCCCCCCACCACCACCACCACCTCCTCTCTTTTGGTTCCCCCTCCATCGCTGCCTCCGAAGCAGCACACACCGAAGCAGCAGAGCGCAACGAGAGGGTAGAAAACAGAAATCCCTATCAAGCGAGCGCACACACACACACACACACACACACACACACACACACACACACACACACACACACACACACACACACACACACACACACACACACACACACACACACACACACACACACACACACACACACACACACACACACACACACACACACACACACACACTTAAAACCCCTCTCTAACAGCCCAGTGTGGAGTGCCACATACCTGAGCTGAAAGTAAAATGGATGTCAGGATCAACCAGGGAGGCTTTCACTCTGAGAGTTCCTCTAATGGATGTCATCGCCGGGTCAAAAACATGTTGGTTTAGAGAATTCGGCGTGTGTGTGTGTGTGTGTGTGTGTGTGTGTGTGTGTGTGTGTGTGTGTGTGTGTGTGCAGTTTCAAATGGACTCTTCAACATTATTAAATAGGCGGTGTTAAGAGTTATTTTGTCCATCCCAAAGCAGTCTACACAAAAGTACATTTTATAAAAAGTGGAAAGAATTTAGTCATAAATATATATACCTATAGGCGGCTACCAGCCAGTGACAGTAAGTGTCAAATACATGTTTTCAAGCATGACGTGTTGACCGCCACTTTAGCAGGATGGCATAACAGAGGAATTGGTTTTAGCATAAGTTGCACACGAAACCAAACATCAATACAGAAGTACAGACATTATAAGAATAAGTGCAGCTTGAATAATAAGTAAACGGACAGGAGCTCGTGTTTTTAAATACATCAATGGATGTTGGGTGTCAATCAAATTCAACCACTGCCGTGTATGATTTGTATAGTGTAGTTATTCTGTAAAATCAAGTATTTTCTCATCTAAAACAAAACAAAATAAAGAAATCATTACATACATTATAAACACTATGAAACAAAATGGATTTCTGTACTTTTCTCTACAGAAGTCAGAACTCCTCCTTCCCTCCCATGAAAACAAGTTTGATGAGAGTTTTTTTAAAGCAACAAATCACTGCTTTCATAATTCCAGGAAAAATAAATGGATGTGTCTTTATTAGATTTATTTTGACTCAATCTTAGAAAAATATTTAGATTACTATCAAGAATACACTCCATATAAGCCAATGCAATAAGATAAGATAAGATGGACCTTTATTTATCCAGTGGGGACATTCAGGAGTTCAGAGCAGCAACAGAGCGAGAGCGAAAAACAGGACGTTTCAGATTCACACAAAGATAATACAATTAAAATTAACATGATATAAGTAACTGTTAAAACGAGAGATCACAACCAGGTAAAACGCTGATAAGTTGAATGAAGATACTTACATATCTAAGTTTGGGTTGTGTATTAGCAGACTTTAAGTTAACAAAGTGAAACAACAGATTATATAAAGGAAAATAATATCAGATTTATCCAAGAAAATACGATTCCTTTATCACTAACTGTAATGTTTTGTTGACAGGAAGCATGACGTGCCAACAGGGGCGGACTGGCCATCGGGACGTTCGGGACGAATCCCGATGGGCCGGTACTGAAGTGGGCCGGTCGGACGAAGTGGGCCGGTCGGACGAAGTGGGCCGGTCGGACGATGTGGGCCAGTCGGACGATGTGGGCCGGTCGGACGATGTGGGCCGGTCGGACGATGTGGGCCGGTCGGATAAGTCACTAGCGCCCCCCCCCCCCCCCCTCGTCGACAATTTACTAGCGGTATTGACTTGTGGTAGGTGGGCCGGCTGTACCGAAGTGGGCCGGTCGAGAGTCCCGGGCTGATGTGTAGTCCCAGTCCTGCGTGCCAATGATCATCCTTAAACTCAGATAATGTCATTGGTTCGACTAGTAATGTCTGAAAAGGTACATATAGATATGAACCCAATGCCCCCCCTCTCCCACAAGCACAGGAAGCCTTCATCTCAAATAAGCAAAATGAGGAATGATGGGAGATCCTCCTCCAGATTCGCTCAGATGTACACAGGGAAGAGACAAAAGCAAACATGAAATGCCACACAGTTCAGCGACAGGCAGACAAGCTGACGCACGCCCTGACCTCCTCCTCGCTAAATAATCATCCTGGGAATCTGCAAGACAAATCTCAGCACAAAGCCGGAGATCAGTGGATGCCATTATTTTTGCATTCTGCTCGATAAGGCAGCGAGCGAGGAGACAGCTGGACACTGGTGAAAAGTAAATTAAGATAGGCAGCACTTACTGAGATTCAGGAGATCAATGTAGAAAATAATTGGCATGTGGAGGTGCTAGTTTGAGAAGACAGACAGAAGATTACTGGTGGACAGAGATGTCAGAAGTACACACATCCTTTACTCAAGTAGAAGTACAGATACTCGTGTTTAAAAATACTCTGGTGAAAGTAGAAGTACATGAGTTCAACATGTAAGAAGTAGAAAGTACAGGTATTTGGGTTCAACATGTAAGAAGTAGAAAGTACAGGTATTTGAGTTCAACATGTAAGAGGTAGAAAGTACAGGTATTTGAGTTCAACATGTAAGAAGTAGAAAGTACAGGTATTTGAGTTCAACATGTAAGAAGTAGAAAGTACAGGTATTTGAGTTCAACATGTGAGAAGTAGAAAGTACAGGTATTTGTGTTCAACATGTAAGAAGTAGAAAGTACAGGTATTTGAGTTCAACATGTAAGAAGTAGAAAGTACAGGTATTTGAGTTCAACATGTAAGAAGTAGAAAGTACAGGTATTTGAGTTCAAAATGTAAGAAGTAGAAAGTACAGGTATTTGGGTTCAACATGTAAGAAGTAGAAAGTACAGGTATTTGGGTTAAAAATGTAAGAAGTAGAAAGTAAAAAGTCGTGGAGGAAAGTACTGATACCAGAAACATGTACTTAAGTACAGTAACAAAGTATTTGTACTCCAGTACTTCCCGCCTCTGCTGGTGGACCTGTAGGAAGGTCCAAAGTTTCTTTCAAACCTCACTGCTTGGGAGAATAGGTGAATGAAAGCAAGACATTTCCCCTGCATGCAGTCATGTCTTCTCTCAGTGCACGCCGGATAACGAGCAGCTCGTCTGGCCCTCTGTATAATTTAGGATGGTAGTTTGTTATTCCACGACTGTGATTATGAATAACACAGAGGCTCCCTCCTCCAGGAGTTTAGTCTATTCCTTCTCTCCAGCGTTGAGCCAGGCAGACACCCAGATCTCCTGATTAACTGGGACACAGGAAGCCAGCATGTAAACACAGAGGAAGACAAGCAGGCTACTGTCGGCCTCCATATCTGCTTTATGTGATGTGTTGTGCTGTGGGAGCTATCGTTCCTTCAGGCCATATCAGATGGTGCATTAACCCTCCTGTTGTCTTCGTTCCCCCCCCTACTTTGGTGTCCGCGGTCAAATGTGACCGGTCCTGTTTTAACTGCTATTACATTAACACAAAAACCATTAATCATCACCACATTTCATTTCACACCCTTTCAAACTGTACATATTGTGTCCGACTGCTGGTACACATGAAGAACTGCAGTGAATATACAAAGAACAGACACTGAACATGTACTGCGTGCCAGGTGTGATCCATGTGGGGGGATGGGCACATAAGAGCGGGAAATGTATCAAATTGTTCTGTGTGTGTGTGTGTGTGTGTGTGTGTGTGTGTGTGTGTGTGTGTGTGTGTGTGTGTGTGTGTGTGTGTGTGTGTGTTTGTGTGCCTAGTGTGATTCACATGAGGGGATTGGGCACATAAGGGGGAACACATCTCGTGTGTGTGTGTGTGTGTGTGTGTGTGTGTGTGTGTGTGTGTGTGTGTGTGTGTCTGTGTGTGTGTGTGTGTGTGTGTGTGTGTGTGTGTAGACTAGCATTACTATACTTGTGGGGACCTACATCTGTTTACATAGTCACGTGTGGGGACTCGCCTCCCTTATGGGGACAAATTGGAGGTCCCCATGAGGGGGATCATTAATTTTAGGGTGAAGACTTGGTTAGGGTTAGGCATGTGTTGGTTCTGGTTAAGGTTAGGATAAGTCTCTAGGAAATGCATGTAAATGGTAAATGGACTGTACTTATATAGCGCTTTATCCAGTCTTTAAGACCCCTCAAAGCGCTTTACATACTACATGTCGTTCACCCATTCATACTGAGCAGGGTATGTTAGGACATGCACTAACATGCACATTCACACACCGTTGGCCATGCCATCGGGAGCAACTCACTTGATGTAAGTCAATGTAATGTCCCCTGAAGTGATGTATACATGGTATGTGTGTGTGTGTGTGTGTGTGTGTGTGTGTGTGTGTGTGTGTGTGTGTGTGTGTGTGTGTGTGTGTGTGTGTGTGTGTGTGTGTGTGTGTGTGTGTGTGTGTGTGTGTGTGTGTGTGTGTGTGTGTGTGTGTGTGTGTGTTTTATCTGATCCGGATGGTTACTAATTCCTTTTCTTAATGGCGGTCATTTTAGACCGGGAACACCATGGTGTTACAAAGTTGACTAAATCATCCAAAACTCAATGAAAGTATGATCAGCCTTTGTAGTTCAAATGTCTGCTGTGAAGGATGTCATGAAGCCTGAATGCAATCGAATGTAAAACAAAAAAATTATGATTGATGAAAGTAGTAAATGGGTCGGATTTGACCCGAAGACAACAGGAGGGTTAAGCAAGGAGACAAGTTGACGATGCTAGCGTCTTATTCAATGCATAGCCAAGATACATCAGGCCTGCATGTAGACAACTGTCGTCGTTTCTAGCAGATCATCTCCTCAGTGTAACTCTTTCAATTATGCAGGTTTAGTGTGTTTTTTAAAAGGTTTTTTCTGCAACTGTTTAGTTCTAAATCATTGATACACAAGTAGCCCTGTCCCCCATAATTATCCCGATGGTACGGCCCCCTTCTTTAGGGATAAAAGCCCCTTATAAATAGTACATTTACAATAGATTATGGAGTCCATTTGCGACTCACTGGAAGTTTGCATCACATCTTCAGAGGTGTCTGGGTACGAAGGTACTTCCTTTTGGGAGATTTTTACTCAAAATATATTGGCAGGAAATGTTCTTTTTATGATATATAATACTTAGTGAGTCTGTGTGTATACATCATTCATATTGCACTTTTATATTTTCCTTTATTTAAATTCTAATTCAGGAAATAAAAATATTCCTCTTGTTTGTTATTTTCCATTTTTAAAACTGTTCCAAAAGAGTTGAGTGAAGTTTTTCAGCTTTCTTTGTGCGCAGGTCATCAAATCAGTACAGATACGATTGTAAGATTTAAACTGTGGGTTTTCTCTGGAAGTGTTTCCTTGTACGATGTGAGGGTCTGAGGACAGAGGGTCTAAGGACAGAGGGTCTAAGGACAGAGGGTCTAAGGACAGAGGGTCGAAGGACAGAGGGTCTAAGGACAGAGGGTCTAAGGACAGAGGGTCTAAGGACACTCAGAGGGTGTCGTATTGCTGTACACACTGTGAAGACCACTGAGACAAATGTAACATGTGTGAGATTGGGCTATATAAATAAACATTGATTGATTGATTGATTGATTGATTGATTGATTGATTGATTGATTGATTGATTGATTGATTGATTGATTGATTAATCGTAAACTAGCACAGGTCAGAGAGGGACAGACCAATTAAATGTACATTCAGAAAAATGTAATTCTAGTTTTAAAAACTCCAATAAATCCACATTTGGAATAATCTATAGTTTAATTTCTAAATCTGTAAAGGAACATCAGTATGTTATCCGTTATCTGGGTTTAATGCTTTCAAAATAATTTCGTTTTAAGACACGTCGTGTTTAATGTAAGACTCCCTAAATTACTAACTTAAAATTGGGTTTAAATTCAAATTATTTTCATATAATTAGAGGATTTTCCCTCGTGCTTACTAATTTGACTTTAATAAATAATATGCCTTTCACAAGAGTCAGTAATCTATCATGAAGTAATTTGTCATTTCGTGAACCAAAGGCTATCGATTTCTCACACACACAATCACACACTCACAGAAGACGTACCCTCCCTCTAAATTCCCATTTAGCTAAATGCCCCTGCTCTGAGAATTCCAGAAGTCTTAGAGTGGATGAATGAATCCCTATATGTGCCCGCCCCGCCCTTTCCTGTCTGTGTTCCTCTTCCTGTGTGCCACTTCAGCATCGCATGACGCCGACGAATCCCTCTTCCACCGGAGGAGCAACCGTTTTATTTAGTTTCACTTTAACGTATTTATGTGTGGAATCCCGTGGGCTGCTTGACTCAGGAAGCGAATGGGATCAACATGCACACACACACACAGAGCTGTGTATACACGTGGATGAAACACTTAACGCATATTCACACGTACAGGAAACACTAAACCGCAAATACCTACACAAATACAGATATATATTTACACACACACACACACACACACACACACACACACACACACACACCCACCACACACCACACCACATCACACACACACACACACACACCACACACACACACACACACACACACACACACACACACACACACACACACACACACAACACACACACCAACACACACACAGCACACATTCTTGAGGAAATCCATTTACACAATCTTGCATTCACTCATTCAGTAAGTCACTTTGCCACAAATGGCTGAAGAACATACACAACACACATCCTGGCCAGGGTGTGTTTTGGTGTTATACAACTCTTAAAAAAACTGTAGGCCGAATCCTTGGAGAGAACGTGAAGAGAGATGTCGCCTCAAAATGATCAATGAGTCAACGTCACTGTCCATACTAGAAACAAGCTTCTTAGGGACTGATTGTAGGCTCACACGGTCTGGTTTGGTAGTCATACGTAGGGTCACGATACACACTGTCAAACACACCACACACACACACACACACCACACACACACACACCCACACACACACACACACACACAGCACACACACACACCACACACACACACACACACACACACACACCACACACACACACACACACTTTCACAAAAACCCCACACAACCCACATACAGAAACATACACACACATACCAGTGTTCCACCCTCATGAGGTCTAACACATTTTTAACCCTACATTGTGGGGTCCATTGTTAGGGTCAGTTTCCAGTTTTTAAATGTTTCTACACACACCACACACACACACAACACACACACACACACACACACACACCACACACACACACAACACACACACACACACACACACCACACACACACACACACACACACACACACACACACACACACACACACACACACACCACACACACACACACACACACCACACACACACACAGACTTACAGTATGAGACATGATGAAGAAAAGTGGTCTTTCAACAAGTCCAACTGCAGTATGCTTTCCTTCCTGAGAGATTGAGCCCTCACATCAGAGGCCTGCTAACTCCTTCACTGCGTGGCAGGATTGCTAACAAGGCTGCCATGTTGGTGGGAGGTGATATGCTGAATACCTCTATAGTGCTGGAAGGCCAGGAAACCCCCCCCCCCCCCCACACACACACACACACACATCCCCAGACACACACATTAAGATTAAGGTAACTCCGACACCATGGAGAGACAGGACATGTTCGCAGAAACATACAAAGACACAACGTGCAGTCACAGGAAACGTGCAGAGATACCGCCCATGCACATGTACACACACTCGGGGGAAGCCCGGAGAGGAGGCTGCAGAGATTAGTCGTATCATCCACGGCGCTGACAGATCCTGCTGATGTGTGACCACAAAGCAAACAACCATCAATCTGTTCCCTGCAGGAGCAGCAGGACGCAGGAGAGGACGCTGAAGAGCTCTGCACGTGAAGGCGTAAACACTCAGGGTATTTAGCTAGTTGGAGTGGTACACACACACTACTCAGGAAAGGCCTGAGTGGGGTTAGTCGTCAGGAAACGGGCAGCTGTGGATTTTGAGGACATACTCTTTTATGCCCACTTGAAATGTGGATGTGTGTGTGGTGGAAGCCATGAGATCAGATTTAAAATGTATGCAGCTCTTTCCCTTTGGCTAGAGGCGGTGTGTGCAAGGAGGTTTGGGAAATGTTGCCAGTCAGTAAACTGCACATAGCCCACTAATGTTTACCCACCTGGACACCTGTGGGAAGCTGGGACACCAACACACACCAAGTGGAACAAAACAAGATGCCACAATGTCCTTTTGGAGGGAAAAAGATAGACCATAGCTTGACTGCAAGTGTGTACTTCCCTTATGTGAAATAGGAACAATTAGGACACATGTTTTAAAGGTGGGGTAGGTAAGTTTCAGAAACCGGCTCGAGATACACTTGTTGTTATATTCCATGGAATGCTCTGAACATCCCGTTAGCAATGAATATCTGA
Organism: Pseudochaenichthys georgianus; assembly: GCF_902827115.2. Lineage (NCBI taxonomy): Eukaryota > Metazoa > Chordata > Actinopteri > Perciformes > Channichthyidae > Pseudochaenichthys > Pseudochaenichthys georgianus. Next base: position 39,617,557 of record NC_047519.1, read on the forward strand.
AGTGCTTTGACAAAAAATCCATCATAATATATCATCAGTGGAAGCCGTAGTACTGTAAAAAGCTCGACCAATCATCTGCCTCGGCCCGGCTAAAGTAACTGGATGGCCTACCTGCCTGTCAGCCTTCCATCGGGGCACACACTCATCTCGTGCCCTCATTGGTCATGTGGCGTTCGTGTGTGTTGGGAGGAGGGGCTCTGTGAGGAGGTGGCACATTATTTCCGGTTGCGTATTTTCAAATTCTTGCGCACTCGAGCCGCTTTCTCCAAAATGACCGACCCCACCTTTGAGTGCAGCGCATTTTCCCGCCTGTAAAGAAGCTACCTGCCAAAATAAAGACATGTTGGAAGTACCGCTATTAGCATTGCACAAACACAATTGAATAATCTCTTTCTTTTATATCGTATCAATCTTTATTACATCAAATAGTCAAGTGTTTATTCATCAACCCATCTCTGTTCTTTTTGTCGGAAGAAACCTAAGACGTGTTTTGGAGCATGCAGCTACAGTAAGGAACATCCAAGTTTCAGATTGAGCTTCACAGCATACCCTGGGATAAACATTTGCCTGGCCAGTCATTGGGGTATCAACTGTGTATGCGAACCAAGATGCTGAAGATACGGGGCGAATCTGATCTTTTAATCTATACATGCCTGTGTTGGAGTGTCCCATGTCAGCATGCGCCCGGATTCCTGCTGTGTTCCCCAGTGTGTGTCCGGCCACAGCAACAGACGGCCTAATATTACGAGAACAGGCTGAGAGGAAGGAGTCGCCCCCAACACGTCGGCGTGGTGAAAGCGTCTCTTCAGCACACGGCAGCTGTTCACATTTCCTGCGTATTGGATGTCGAGCGGGTGGCTATCTCTCATTTGCTCAGGGCATTATTAACAGATGGACTTCCCGCGCTGCGCTAATATTGGGAAATGGGAGAAATGTGGAGAGCACTGTGGACACACACACACACACACTTTACGGGCCCTCGAACAGCTGCTGCTGGTGCTCAAGAAATGTGTGTGTAGATTATGTGTCGCTCTGTGTACCCTCTGGTTGTGTGTTTCGGTGTGTGTAAATGTACAGTGCGTGTCTGTGTTGAGACGTATGGCAGGGTTTTGTGTGTGTGTGTGTGTGTGTGTGTGTGTGTGTGTGTGTGTGTGTGTGTGTGTGAGCAGGGCTGCTTGTGTGGGCCAGTTATGTGGCAGAACAATTCCCCTTTGACCCTATCCCCGCCTTATTGATTCACATGGAGTGATTTGATTAGCGGTAAATGTGTGACTGTCAGCGCTGTAGACTCAAGCAGTTGTACGACACTGTTTGTGCTGTCACATTGCATCATTGCCACTATAGAGGGCTGTTTCACCAGTTTAAATCAAATGTGCAAGACAATGGTGAGTGGACATGATCTGGGGAAGCATAGGAATCTGGGGTTTCCAGCAACAGATAGTAGTAGCCTGTTTGGAAAGCCTGTTCTTTACAACTCTCTCAGTGGGTTTCTACACCTGGAGCTGAGTCTAAACAACGCTGAATCCATCCCAGGTAAAGACTCTCCCATCCATAACCTTTCTACTAACATCTCACCTGCAGTTTCACACTCTACATCAGGGGTGTCAAACTCAATTTCATCGCGGGCCACATCAGCATTAAGGTTGCACTCAAAGGGCCGGTTGTAACTTTAAGACTATATAAAAAGACATATATAAATATTCAATATGTATAAAATAATGTATTATATTACATCATTGTATTATCATCGGATAGGGTAATAACTTCATAATTAACTACGTCTGAAAGCAGAAGTCTAGGGCAAATAATTGCAAGTCTTTTCAGTGCGTATGTCCCAAAATGATTTAAAAAGAAAAGCCAAATTCTGGAGAAAAAATAAATAGAAGTGACATTTTGAAATAAAATCTAATTCTGAGAAAAAGGAATTCTATGAAAAAATGCATATTTTGAAGAAAAAAAGGCAAATTCTGAGAAAAAAGTCATATTTGAGATGCATTGTGGGACATGTAGTTTATGGGCAACGTGCTTTTGTAGCATGTAACCGTATAATAAACATATTATATTCTTTGCAAGCTCTTGTAGGGCCACATAAAATGAAGTCGCGGGCCGAATGTGGCCCCCGGGCCTTGAGTTTGACACCCCTGCTCTACCACATCAGGAGGATCCGTCCCCTACTGGCTCGTCATCTCACTTTGGCTCGGCTCTCCCTCATTGTGAGTGTTCCTGAATGTGTGGCTTTATTGTGAGTGGCTTTGGATATAAGCGTCAGCTGAATGAAATGCAATAATACTATTAATACATTTGGTTTGTGAAGCACCTTTCATAAAAGCAATCCCAAAGTGCTACCTGTGATGCATTGTGGGTTTGAATATGGACCAGATGGCCAGTTCCAGCCCCGTATGGAAACGAGTGGGAACTAATTGTTTGTATAAAAAGCCAAATGCTTAGCTGTGAAGTAATGTGTGTTTATGTTGTGGTGCCAACCAGAAAACCACTGGATTGGCCACTGAATTATGTGAATGTCTTACTGTTTGTCTCAGGGTCTGCTCATGCTCCCAGTCCATCATTTGAAATGATCCATGTATCCAAGCCTCATTATCTCCTGTGTCCGTCCCTCTGTTTTCTGAAGCTCAGTCTGGCATACAGTCACTGGCAGAGAACGAGTCATTACACCCTACCTCACTCACTTGTAACCTGGGTATGTAAACGCAAACCAAGCACTTCCTCCATGTTGCCATTCCTAAACGAGGTACTCATTAAGGAGGACATGAACCAGGCTACTTCCTGTGTACCTAAAGCAACCTCTGATGGCACAGGAACAACACTGAGTCCAGGTTTATCTGAAGTGTCCGCTGCAAGCCCAAGACGCATTTGTTACTCAGCCAACCATCAAGACTCCCGGATGGTGGAACTTAGAGAAAACACTTTTCCGCTTCTACGCCTAAAACAAACAGCTGCGGCACGAGAGAGTGATGGAAGTGAGCGTTCCAAAAAAGCTTTTTCAGGCCGTGATGCCAACTTATGCAATGTGTTTGGTTTCGACTTTCAATCAGTGAAAGCTTCTGCGGCTACCGTTACCAAGGCCAACTAGTCAGAATGCACAACCTGTCTTTTGATATGGGCTAAGTGGAGCTCCACATATGTTTTTAAAGGAGCCCTATTATGCTTGTTGGGGTTTTCACTTTACAGTTGTGTGTTTTATAGGTTTTTGAGAATGGTGGGGGTGTAACGGTATCCGTATTCGTCCCGTACCGTCACGGTTCGGACGTCACGGTTCGGCACATGCAGTCGCACGGCGAATACGCCTCTTTTTTACGAGTGGGAAAAAAGTCTGTCCTTCAGGGCAGTATCCACTACACTATATATAATCCAGGGGGCGGTATTGCGCCTAAAAGCTGTTTGCCAGCCGCCCTTAAACAACAACTGAAGAACAAGAAGAAACACAACAACAAAACGAACTAAATACAAGAAGAAGAAAAGTTGTGGGAACTTTTCGGGTTCCCTGTGGACTACAATAACGATGAAGTGTGCGAGTTGTGGATCGGAAGAGGACGGTGTGTCGGTGTTGTTCTACAGCGGTGCAGTATGCTAAGCCGAGAGACCAAAATAAATAACGGAAGCTTTTGGGATATGTTTTTCAACGACTTTGCGCTCTTGAAACACTTTCTTATTATTTATGATGTAATATTTCCAAGACATTCTTTTTAGTTTGACATCAGCCATTATAGATAATATGGCCATCTGAGTGTACTGTGTATGGTTTGTTTTTAACTGTGTAATACAGTTAATTATTCAAAATGTCAAGAGTTCCTTATTTTTAAACTGACACTTGCACTACTGTTCAAACATAAATAACAACAAACCTGGAATTACGCATTTGGGACTTTTTTTTTCTTTTCCTTGTTGTACCGAACCGTACCGAACCGTGACCCCCAAACCGAGGTACGAACCGAACCGTGACTTCTGTGAACCGTTACACCCCTAGTAAATGGTCTTCAAAGGTTAACATCCCCCAGCCTGAAACGCCTTCATTTGACTCCTTTGTTTACTTCCGTAACATGATGACATCACTACGTAACATTTGGGCTTGTATTTGCTAGCGCTCTAACACGTCGTAAGTGATAGGCTCATGGTTGACCAATCACAGCAGATGGCTTCAGACCAAAAGCCCTAACATTTGACGAAACTGTCCAAGATGAAAACTTGAATTCCCTCACAGCAGCTGATGTCGTTTTTTTTCTACCATCCAATCAGATCAGCAGACTGAGGGTGGGACATCGTCATTCTTGTTAAGATTTACCTGAAGGTTTATAATTGAATAAAACCAAAAAGTACCACAATGCCTACGGAAACGTCATGAATGGTGGTTGGCCAACTTCTGTCTGTATGTTCGGATCTGACTGCCAAACTCTCTTCAGTTTATATCCTTGAGTGCAGATCATGCCAAAACAGTTACATAACCAGCGGAGTGCAGTGTTTTATCACAGCCTGCCATCTCCATAAACAGTCTTTTCAGGAGACCTAATACGTCTCACGGCCTATCGGCACAGCGACAGTGGTCATAATAACTGAATGAAGGCCTGGGTTGTGGTTTCTGAGCCAAAAGTCCAGAGCCAGCGCTACTCTTTCTGTCCTGAGAGGCTGCCAGATCAAAACCCTGCTCCAACCAGAGGTGGGAAGTAGTGGAGTACAAATACTTTGTTACTCTACTTAAGTACATTTTTCTGGTATCAGTACTTTACTCCACAACTTATTTTTCTGACGACTACATTTTGAACACAAATACCTGTACTTTCTACTTCTTACATGTTGAACCCAAATACCTGAACTTTCTACTTCTTACATGTTGAACTCAAATACCTGTACTTTCTACTTCTTACATGTTGAACTCAAACACCTGTACTTTCTACTTCTTACATGTTGAACCCAATACCTGTACTTTCTACTTCTCACATGTTGAACTCAAATACCTGTACTTTCTACTTCTTACATGTTGAACCCAAATACCTGTACTTTCTACTTCTCACATGTTGAACTCAAATACCTGTACTTTCTACTTCTTACATGTTGAACCCAAATACCTGTACTTTCTACTTCTCACATGTTGAACTCAAATACCTGTACTTTCTACTTCTACATGTTGAACTCAAACACCTGTACTTTCTACTTCTTACATGTTGAACCCAAATACCTGTACTTTCTACTTCTCACATGTTGAACTCAAATACCTGTACTTTCTACTTCTTACATGTTGAACCCAAATACCTGTACTTTCTACTTCTTACATGTTGAACTCAAATACCTGAACTTTCTACTTCTCACATGTTGAACTCAAATACCTGTACTTTCTACTTCTTACATGTTGAACTCAAATACCTGTACTTTCTACTTCTTACATGTTGAACTCAAACACCTGTACTTTCTACTTCTTACATGTTGAACTCAAATACCTGTACTTTCTACTTCTTACATGTTGAACTCAAATACCTGTACTTTCTACTTCTTACATGTTGAACTCAAATACCTGTACTTTCTACTTCTTACATGTTGAACTCAAATACCTGTACTTTCTACTTCTTACATGTTGAACTCAAATACCTGTACTTTCTACTTCTACATGTTGAACTCAAATACCTGTACTTTCTACTTCTCACATGTTGAACTCAAATACCTGTACTTTCTACTTCTTACATGTTGAACTCAAATACCTGTACTTTCTACTTCTCTTATTCTCCAAACAGCTGGTTCCTTTAGTCTGAATGTGTGTTGGTGCGTGGTCATTATTCTTTAGAGTCACTGCGTGCCTATTGGTTGGAACACGATCCGTGTATCCATCACTTCCTGGTCTTCTCTAAAGAAGAGGGACCAATGGAAACGTTGTCATGTTGCCATTGTTCAGCATGGAAACATTCATTAGCTAACAATGACATTATTGTTCTATTAATATAAAGGGAGGTCAGGTACTCTTTAAAGCAGCTGCTAGTTATGGGTACTTTTACTGAAGTACACTTCAAAGCCTCTTTACTTTGACTTGAGTAAAGAAGTTTAGTCAGTACTTCTATGTTTAGCAGAGTATTTTCAAACACAAGTATCTCTACTTCTACTTGAGTAAAGGATGTGTGTGCTTTTGCCACCACAGGGTTGTGGTTACAGTCCAGTGCCAGCAGTCCTCTTTCTGTCCTGAGAGGCTGCCAGATCCTAACCCTGCCCCAACAGATGCAGCGTGACACGGGGATCCATCTCTGAGAGCGAGGTGGCGCCGGTCGGGGAGCGACGTCCCAACTCTGTGTCTGCAGCTCGTACAGGACTGTCAGCCGGACACTTAACACTCGGCAAGTCGGGCCAAACAAAGCAACAGATGTCAGGATGAGGAATATATTTCTGCTCTATTTTTTTAATTCAGGAACCACAAGAGAGTGTCGTTGATGCCTGCCTTAACATATACGTTGACTGGCTTTTTCCATGGTTCTTTGTACAGTAGTTTTATTCATCTTAGTCTTGGTAAAGGTCTTCTATTATACTATTTGTAGGCATATATTACACTTTGTGAGTCTTCTGACAAACCGGGGACACATATTTATGCATATAAGACACCAACAAGTGCATTTTGCATGATAGGGGACCTTCGATCAGTCTACTGTGTCGAGAGAAAGAGGCATAATTCACGAGAAGGTTATACCTTGAATTCACGGGACTGCCTTGACTTGATCATCAAGACGCAACTGGGAATCTAACATTGAATCTAGGAAGAACTTTTCACCAGAAGAACCAGGTGCTGATGATCCTTAGATACAACATAGAAATGTAGGAAAAGAAGGCCCTGGTTTTATGAAGGTATCTAAATGATTATAGGTCTCAAAGGTTTGACAGCTCCATGGGTTTCAACGGTTCAGTAAAAGGATCAATAGTTGTTTTTTCACATATAAATTGACTGGCTAATAAGAAATACAAAAATTCAAAAAGTAGTAAACGCAGACGAAGGATTATAATAGTTTTTGTAATGATCTTTTCTTTTGTGGAACACATTTTCTGCACTTCAGCTCACGCTTTTTAAAAATGTTTATAAGCAGCAGTTTTTCTCACTAATCAAGGAATAGATGGCACAGTTTTGCAAACGAAAACAAACAGCATTGGTTTGATGACTTCAGCTCCTACTGTTCACTGGAGCTTGTATGCTGCTTGTTTCAAACCTGCCGAGAACCGGACAGGTGAGGCGACTGTAATTGCAGGTTTGAGCAACACTAAGGGGAGTGTACAGTACATGCCACAGGGCTGAATGGATCATTATCGCTCTGGAAACAACATGGTTAACGAAACAATTGGGGTGTTCACCTGATCTCCAACTGTCACTCAAGGAGAACCTGCCGTGATGAGGAGGACTTAAAAGCAAACACACAAGTGCTTGTTCCCTGCACCTGTCATCGTTTTCCTGAAAGGGGCCATATTCTGCTCATTTTCAGGTGTGTATCAGTATGTAGTGTCTCTACTTTAAAGAGTCCTCTCCTGCTGATGTTCAGGTGTGTATCAGTATGTAGCGTCTCTACTTTAAAGAGTCCTCTCCTGCTGATGTTCAGGTGTTTATCAGTATGTAGTGTCTCTAACTTTAAAAGAGTCCTCTCCTGCTGATGTTCAGGTGTATATCAGTAGTAGTGTCTCTACTTTAAAGAGTCCTCTCCTGCTGATGTTCAGGTGTATATCAGTATGTAGAGTCCTCTACTTTAAAGAGTCCTCTCCTGCGTGATGTTCAGGTGTATAGCAGTATGTAGAGTCTCTACTTTAAAGAGTCCTCTCCTGCTGATGGTCAGGTGTATATCAGTATGTAGTGTCTCTACTTTAAAAGAGTCCTCTCCGCTGATGTTCAGGTGTATATCAGCATGTAGTGTCTCTACTTTAAGAGTACTCTATCCTGCTGATGTTCAGGTGTATATCAGTATGTAGTGTCTCTACTTTAAAGAGTCCTCTCCTGCTGATGTTCAGGGTGTAATATCAGCATGTAGTGTCTCTACTTTAAAGAGTCCTCTCCTGCTGATGTTCAGGTGTATATCAGTATGTAGTGTCTCTACTTTAAAGAGTCCTCTCCTGCTGATGTTCAGGGGTATATCAGTATGTAGTGTCTCTACTTTAAGAGTCCCTCTCCTGCTGATGTTCAGGGGTATATCAGTATGTAGTTTTCTCTACTTTAAGAGTCCTCTCCTGCTGATGTTCAGGTGTATATCAGTATGTATGTCTCTACTTTAAAGAGTCCTCTCCTGCTGATGTTCAGGTGTATATCAGTATGTAGTGTCTCTACTTTAAAGAGTCCGCTCCTGCTGATGGTCAGGTGTATATCAGTATGTAGAGTCTCATACAGCCTGTGCTGCAGCACCTCTTTTCACCTTATGTCTGAAACCAGAGCCCAGTCTGCTCTGATTGGTTAGCTGGCTGGCTCTGTTGTGATTGGTCAACCGTTTAGAGATGTCCCGCCCCTTAGCCTATCACGAACAATGTGGTGAAGCACTAGCCAATAGAAGGGCCAGTGTAACATAGGGATGTCACTCTGGAAGCGTGTGTATTTCTAATGTCTGAACACTGAATGGAACGCTTTATTTTCTTTAACTGTTACTTTAATTCCTTCGAAAAGAAACAAGATCTCTTCTTCTTCCCACGGGGGAAAAAACGAGGTGTAATTTAAAAAAGGATAACAGCAGCATATCTCATCTGTGACACTGATACCAATTTTAGATGCGTCTATATTTTTGATTGGATGTAATGACCCCAAACCATTTTGAAGGCGTATCGTTATAAGCGTAATGTCTCCAAACCAGTTTGTTCCGCTACCAAGCTCCCCACTCATGCTCACAGTATTTATGTGTAGATTTAAATAAGGCGGTTTCCCCTCGGGGTATAGCAAGATTCAAGATACTGCAAATCTCCTTTTGGTGCATTCTTCAAAAACTGCATTCATTTCAAACCTTTATTTAATCAGATTGGTCCCTTGAGATCATAGATCTCTTTTTCATATAGGTTCCACATGAAACATAAAACAATAAAGGACATTATACATTATATTTACAGGATACATTTACATAGTTATAGACAAGTGCCCATAGTATCAACGAGCATTTCATTTAGCCTAGCTTTCAACTGCAACTGCATTCCCCTTTAGACCCAACACAATGGACCCAGCACACCCAGTCCAGCTAAAAACACCAAGAAGCAAGCATGCTTCTCCTTGCTGATCTAGTGGGTTTCATCCATGTCCTGTGGCTCCAGGTGATTGGTTTGTGTCCTCCAGGTGATTCTTGATGCATGTGACTGTGCCCAGTAGAGGGATTTCTCTTCTGAGCATCATGGGGGCTTCGACAAACTAATTTGGCTCCATGAAGACGGATCAGCAAGGAGGATCGAAGGAGTTATAAAAAGCAGGAACAGGGAGAGAAGATGGGTTAGAAGACTTTTTATATTAGGGGCAGGGGCGGACTGGCCATCGGGACGTTTGGGACGAATCCCGGTGGGCCGGTACTGAAGTGGGCCGGTCGGACGATGTGGGTCGGTCGGGTAAGTCACTACCACCCCGCCCCCCAGTGACAATTTACTAGCGGTAATTACTTGCGGTACCGATGTGGGCCGGCGGTACCGAAGTGGGCCGGTCGAGAGTCCCGGGCTGATTTGTAATCCTAGTCAAGTCTGTGTCAGCAACGTTAGCATCTCTATTGTGATTTCTGGTGCATGTGTGATATCCAGTTTAGTATGAAGAGAACCATCATTTGTGTCTACTGTCCAACGTTATCTTGTGAGTACGGTGTCTGCAGTTCACTTTCATTAAATAACTGATATTTCTCAGTACTGAAGTCAATATGTTCAGTACATTTTCCTCTAATCACTGCTTTTGGAACCGCATGATTGCAAAGTGGCCCACTGCAGATTCAGAACAGATGTTGAGAACCAGTGAAGGAAGAGGAAGGTGCAGAGATGTCATGAAAGCAATAAGATAGACGAGAAGGCACTTCTTAACCCTGATGCTTAAGTGGGTCTTTTTTGACCCGGTGAGGTGGTTTTCTTAGAGTATCTTTGTAATTACAATTTTTTATCATTTCATATTCCAGCTATTCCTCAAAAAACATGTTTTGGATATCATGCCATTCACATTTTGTATTGCCTGTGTTCGTCGTCCATTACTAACGCCTGCCCATACCATAACCCCACCACCACCATGGGCCACTCGATTCACAACATTACCCTAACCCTACCCCTCACACCAGATACTGCCTGGTTTTTGGACCCACCCCAGACCCCCCCAATAAGCAAAAATGCACGTTTCAGAGTGGCCTTTTAGTGTGGCCAGCCTAAGGCACACCTGTGCAATAATCATGCTGTCTAATCAGCATCTTGATATGCCACACCTGTGAGGTGGGATGGATTATCTCGGCAAAGGAGAAGTGCTCACTATCACAGATTCTTTCAGATTTGTGAACAATATTAGAGAGAAATGGTTATTTTGTGTTTATAGAAAATGTTTTAGATCTTTAAGTTCATCTCATGAAAAAATGGGAGCAAAAACAAAAGTGTTGCGTTTATATTTTTGTTCAGTGTAGCTGTGTCTTAATAGTCTTTGTGATTAGTCCTGATGGTATATGCCTGTCTATCAGTGGTCTATGTCAGTCTGTCGTCATTGTCCCGTCAATGGGCCCTCGTATCTGGTCTTTTGTCCATGTTTGCTTATCTGTGGATTTTACTCCTCGTCTTTGTGTGTCCCTCGTTTCGTTTGAGCAAACTAATACTTGTGCTGTGTCATACTGACTCAACCAATGGCATTTTATTTATAAAGCCCAATATCACAAATTACACATTTGTCCGATGGGGCTTTACAGTGTGAAGATCATACGACACCCGCTGTCCTTAGACGCTCTCAGAGCACACGGGAAAACTCTCAAAGAAACTCCACAATTAATGGGGAAACAATTGAGTACACTTTGGGTAGATCGACAAAAGGATCCCTGTGTACAGAGAAAACATTACGATGTGAGGTTAAATGATGGATCTAGGGAGATGTTAAACATGTTCTGCCAAAAACATACAAGGTGGGTGTCTACTAGCGGAGCCCCAACTCTACCCTCAGCTTCTTCCATACTGACTCACTGTTTCCCAATGCACTGAGAATGTCTACAGTGGGACACAACAATGGTAGACTGTGCAGACTGGTGTGCAGAGAGAAAACAGATGCTGCTGCTGCTGAGGGACAGAGAGGCATCAACAATGAGGGCAGCCATGTTGGTGACTAGTATCCACTGTAATGAGTCCCTTAAGAGAGGGGGTCAGCTTGGTCAACCGCAAGGGGGAAATGTGCATTAACTGCCAATCAGAATCATACCAGGGATAATTGTATTATTTTTTCTTAAACAAGAGCAGAAGTTTAGTCTAAGTGATGCAGACAAGTATTTCTAAATAGAAAGAAAAACAACAGCGTGCACGTGTTGTAGTTGCTGTTGTATTGTCATACAGCACCCCCTAGTGGACACTTTTCAATATGAAAAGTTGTGAGAGAAAGATTTTGCACACATGTTGTTATCCCTAATTAAAATTAGAACATGGAAATCCTAACTACTAATGCCACATCATAAAGTTTACAACCCGGTGAAATTACTAAAAACCCGATTTTGGGGGTAATCGTATCCTGTCTGATTTCTAAACCCCAGATGTCTTCCATAATAAACAAGTGCGCGCGAGTTAATGAAAGACAGATTGCTCTGCTGAAGACATTACACAGGAGGGGGAATGATAGGATCCGCACCCATGCATTTTCTGGGCCCCAGAGGTAAGGCACTTTATGGTGATTCCTTTCACAGGCCGAGAGCTGGAGGCTCCATTATCACCTTCCTGGAGTAAGCTGTGGCCGCTGACAGGCACACAGGGTGAGTAAATGTCAGAGCACCGGGCCGCTCCCTGGGTCAGATCGAGGCTTCGCAAAACGCTGACTGAGACGTGACAGGTTTATGAGCGAGGGGCCCAGGTGCAGAACATGGATTGGTTATCAAGTTGGGGCAAATGGTGGCAGTGATCAGCAGGGGTGATAGTGACTCAGCGCATTGGAGAGGTTACGATTTACGCCCCTAACCACAACCTGATGCTTCTTTTCAGGCTTCAAATCTATTTTCTTCCATACATGTGTGACACACATGTATGAGCGGTGAGCGATATACCAACATGTCGGAGCCTGAGCAGGACTCTTGCTGAATGTGCTGTATGTAAACTTTGTTAAATCCATGTAAGACTCCTAAACTCTCAATCTTTGTCTTAAAGGTGGGGTAGGTAAGTTTCAGAAACCGGCTCGAGATACACTTTTTGTTATATTTCATGGAATGCTCTTAACATCCGATAGCAATGCATATCTTAAGCCAGTGCTTCGCAAAGTGTGGTCCGCGGACCACTGGTGGTCCGTGAGCGCCCCCTAGTGGTCCGTGAGTATATTGGTAAAATGTCACGTTTGAAATAAATAAATACATTTCAGTGTTCCGCACTCTCGCGGGAATATCTCCACAATGGAGCGAGCTTAAGTTTAACTGTTGATTGCATGATATAGCCCAGCGCAACACCTTCATCACACATGTTGCCACTTGTTTGTACCATTTTCAGGCGATTTGTAATCTGTTCAAGAAAAACGATGTGTTTTTTGATATTTGTGGAGTTAGGTGGTCCGTGAGTGTTTTTTTATTGGTTAAGTGGTCCTTGGTGTGAAAAAGTTTGAGTGCTTAAGTGCTTTGACAAAAAATCCATAAAAAAGATGGCCTACCTGCCTGTCAGCCTTCCATCGGGGCACAAACTTATCTCGTGCCCTCATTGGTCATGTGCGCGTTCGTGTGTGTTGGAGGAGGGGCTCTGTGAGGAAGTGGCAGATTTTCTCCGGTTGTGTATTTTCAAATTCTAGCGATCTCGAGCCGGTTTCTCAAACTTACCTACCCCACCTTTAACTTTTGAGAGTTTATTGAAATGTTTTTCTTAATAAGGGACGCTGTGTTTATCCTGATTTTATTCAATATGTTATGAGAGGAAGATATGTAGGGGATGCACATGTGGAAACTGAACGAAGAAAATGTTCCTTGTAAACTCAGAAAATACAAGAAGGCATTTTCTATACACAAATAACTAGGGGAGGAGTAATGGGTACCTCTATTGAAACTGTAGGACAGAGAAAGTCGAACACATTTCTCCAATATCATGCTGATCGAGTGTGCAATATGTCAAATACAAATCGCTTGTGTCTTCACAACAATCTTTGCCATAAACTCTTGAGCCCAAAGTACAGATAGAAAGACAAGATATTTACTTTTCTTGGACGACAACCAACTAAACTTTCCTCAGGACAATGACACGGTCGGTTCCCTCTGTAATCATTTGGTGCATAATTACTGAACATGGATTATTTTGTCTGGAAAGTAAGGAAGAGAAAGACTGAATTTATATAATTTGAGTTTGAAAAGATATTGATATTTGGCTTGAAACAATGTAACTTCCTGACCTCTCTTCTGTGGAGCTAAAGAAAGCTAATCCTCAGGTTAGCATCTCAACGAGAGTCTTTTCCTGCTGTCCTCGCCAGCCACGAGGCAAACAAACTCCACATGGGAGCCATTTCAAGGGCACCAGCAGGCGAAGTGAGTCTTTAATAACACTCTGCGAAGGGGCGTTGTAATTGCAAGCGAGTTGAACATGCTCTGATTATAAGCGCTCGCAGGCACACACTCGTTACTTGCCCCTTCTATAGCGTAGCAATCCCCGATAGCCCGTAGCTAGCCGTGCAGCTGAAACCACATGCGATGTTGGAGATTGCAGCCTGGCAGGAGTTGCTCTGCTCGGGTTGGGTTTTCAGTCAGGGTTGGTTAGCTGAGTAAACACTTTGTGAAGTGGGCAGGGTATGTGTGCACGAGATTCTAAACAAAATCAAGGAAAGTACCGATGTCCCTTATGTCTGGCACACGTTTCCAAGTTGTGTTGTTTCTGGTTAGCAATTAGAGGATATGACTGTCAACGTAATTATAACTTCCTAATTGTGGCCGTCCTGTTCCAAGTTGGATCCGAGTTTGGAAAACTGTTTCTTGTTGTTTTTCCATGAAGCAATATGCTGGTTTTATTGCAATGTTACCACGATGGATTAGAATAAGCCTGTTGAACAAAGCATAGGCCACCATGGCTTTGACATGTCGAAAGCATGACCATTGATATTTTATATTTTTAGGTTTCTGTGACATATCAGAGTATTAAATGTGCCTCATTTGGTTTTCTCTCATAAAGATAAATAACCCGGATAATATATTCCTCAACAGAAGTTCACATTTTCAAAACTTTCCTCTAGTTGCCTTGATTTGATGCATACAATAGAACAATTTGTGTTTGCATGTACTTTTAGATGGTAAATAAATACCTGTTGGTTCGGGTTGAACTTGTGACTGTTCAAAATCTTCAAAATTAGTTTTTGTTTCAAAAGGAGATGTTGTTTTGTTCAATACATTGCCATAAACGCCTGACATATCAAATATGATAAAAAATATCAGATATTTTGTTGTTGTATTTTGTTAAAAGGTGCAATAAACACCTCAATTTCAAAAACATTGAACTTTCTGACTATTATTTGACGTGTCAGTCTTCACAGGGACATCATTAATAAATGCAAAAGCAAACCTAATATTTTGGCTTTAATCCGACACTTCAATTATGTCCATAATGAATGAATGAAAACTTTATTACAGACTCAGGGTCCAGATAAAAGACATTACATATAATCAATTACATACACAGCATAAAAATAATTCATCGTTTAAGAATAATTTAAATCAGAGTCCTACAAAGAGACAACTATACCAATGTCTCCACAGCTGCGATTGGTAGTGTGTAGTACTAAACCTTATGTTCGATAAGGCCAAGAGGATTTCATTATCAGAGTCATGAAGCCGGCAAATACATTTATACATAAGATTTCTTAAAACAGCTTGTAGAGTATTGACTCCTGCAGCCACACACATTTCACTTGCACTAGACCATCGAGGTCTCTTCAGCAATATTCTCATGGCATCATTATAAGCTACTTGAAGTTTCCGTAAACTTGCTTTTCTGTAGTTTGACCACAAATGTGCCGTATAGAGCGGTGTGCAATATGCTCTGAACAGAGTGTACTGTAGGCTACACCTTTCCGGGTATTATTAAGCCATTCATATCAGAATATTTGGATTTGATCAAAGTTAAATATTCTTTGCTCTGAAGAAGACATTATCGTGCTCATTTCCAGGTTCATATTTGTACGTAGCGTCTGTACTGTGACATGTGTCCATGCGTCAATGTTCGAAAAGGAGTGTCTCCAGGGATTTTAGCACATGCACACAAACCTATAGTGTCTTTTATTGTGATTGTAGTAAAGTGTTTTTATTACATGTACAGCACTTTGGCTCGACCAAAAATCGTTTTTAAATACGCGATTTGATTTGATTATATAACACACCACAACATTCTCAGTTCTCAACCCTGACCATTGAACCTACTCACGTTCTGATAGCGGTAGCTCAGTGTGTCGCGTCTTTGCTTCAGGGTTGCTGGTTCAAGTCCCTGAATAGACCAAGCAAGACGTGTGGACTGGTGCTTTGAGAGGTCCCAGTCCACCTTCGACTGCCAGGCGGCTGCTCACTGCTCCTATAGTTCAAAGATGGCTTACATGCTGAGGTTAAATCGCGTGCCGTGTACATGTATGAGGGTTTTATGGGAATTCTCCATTTCCATTCCCAGCCGTAACCCATCTTTTTGAACTCATCCAGTGACCTTAAACCCATACTTCAACTGGAACGTTATCAGTGACATCTCTATTGACCTATTGACCAAAAGTAGCAGTTGTCTCGTCTCAACCGGAGCTCCAGTGGCTGCCTTGCGACCTTTTAGCCATTGCAGTAACACTTTAATTAACAACCAGCCCTTAGGAGTAGATGGATATAAACCAACAGTTGAATAAACTTTATCAGTTCAACACCAACCACACAAATCACCCATGGGTATCCTTCCACTCTCGAGCCAGCTCTATAGATCATCAAAAGGGTTTTTGTAGGGTCACACAAAGAGCTGAAGACATCAAACCTGGAAGTATCCCATGATAATTTGACGGCACTTATCGTCTGTTGCCATCAAGGCGAAGATATGCTCTACCTGCTCAAAGTACTAATCGCTTTTCTAAATACTTCATCCCTTCTGCACTCAAACTTTTAAATTCTTGAAAAGGCTTTTAACTTGATTATTTATTTATTTATTTATTATTGTGATGCTTTGAACTATTTATAGTGTATTATTATAATTATCCACATCTGTGCTCCCGGGTGAATCTGTGTGTTTTCTTCGTGTATGTTCCTGCCTGTGTTCATGACATAAACTGCTGCTCATAACCAATTTCCCCTTGCGGGATTAATAAAGTTGTTGATTGATTGAATAAGTATTTGTTAATTGAAGATAACCATTCATTTATACTCCATTTAGATCAGGAAAGACAACCTTTCGTAGCATACGGAAAACCTTTTCAATGCTAAACAAATCTCTTCTGAGCGTAGCCCTTAGTAAGGGTTAGCTTAGCAGTGTGGCTAACTGAAAGCTAGCTTCTTTGAGTGTGTGTCTTGATGGTTGACTTTGTGTTAGTTGCTTTGGATAAAGTGACTGTTAAAAGAAATGTACTTTAATCTCTTTGGAGTTTAGATTATCTTCAGCAGTTAGAGATGCATGGTTATTATGAAATGCAGACGGGCTCTTCCTTGGACAGAACGCCAGCAGGGAGGTGATGGATGTCCAGCCTCTGACGGCCCTCTCTCTGCTGCGTCCACTCGTCTGTCTGCAGAGTGGGAGCTGTTCAGATTTACATACACACACTTGCAAAGATAACGATCTGTATGCGAAGACAAGGAGAGGATCTTTTCTGTGCATGGATTTTACGTTCATAGTTTTCCTTCAACTTAGTCTACAGGTTAGATTACAAGGTCTTCTCGACACACTTTTACAACGAAACAACTCAATGTTGAGCGCCTCACTTAAATGAATGTAAACATAAGAAACCTTTCCTCAGTTCACTTTAAGCAATAGTTGTGAATGCATTGATTTACAGCCTAAACTTTCAGATGCATTTTCTTCCAAATAATTTGGTTAAGAATATTTTTGATCACTGATCAAGACCTGACAGTCTGTGCTTTACTGGTGTTTACCTTTTTGTCTCGTGAGGAATCCTATACTCCCAGTATTTGAGGGGTTAATTTGACCAAATAAATCGTAAAATGAATTGTTTTAACATAAATACCGAACCACACAAAGTGATCTCCTTCCTAAACCAAAACATGCCTTCATTGAGTTTACTGTTCAAACCTAGGATGCCATTTTAATTACTGTTCTAATAATATAGATCTATATTTATGATCCACATAAATAAATATATATACTTGTAAAATATATTGTTCTACATGAGTAAGAAAGCCAAGATGTATCGCATACAGTATACTAATAAAAACCCTAGTGTAGTCACACACACACACACACACACACACACACACACACACACACACACACACACACACACACACACACACACACACACACACACACACACACACACACACACACACACACACACACACACACGCACACACACACACACACACACACACACACACACACACACACACACACACACACACACACACACACACACACAGGGAGAGAGCTGCTCCTGAATGTCTGCTGGATTCACAGTGAGGAGGGAATGTGTGTGTGTGTGTTGTGTGTGTGTGTGTGGTGTGTGTGTGTGTGTGTGTGTGTGTGTGTGTGTGTGTGTGTGTGTGTGTGTGTGTGTGTGTGTGTGTGTGTGTGTGTGTGTGTGTGTGTGTGTGTGTGTGAGTGTGTGTGTGTGTGTGTTCTCTATGGTAGTGTGTGTGATGCATAGCGTTTGGCTGGCACCCAGGCCAGACAGCTGTCTGCCAGACAATTGTTAGCATAAAGCCCACCTGAGACCCCGGCCTCGTAAATCAGAGTCATTTAGCTGAGCCGAGCCACCTTTCAAACAGAAGCTGACAGACACGAGGCCTCCAGGCTTTCTTCTTCTGTGGTTTTTTCTCTGTGTCCTCTTTCTTAACTTCTTTTTTAGGAAGTTCCTACTTCATTTATGTTTTGATGTGTCTGCCGGCCATTTATGTAACGTCTTTCTCTACTTTGTTTGTATGTATTGTCCCTCTCTCTCTCTCCTGACACAGACACTAATGAGGATTCCATATTCCCTCAACACACTTTACTACTCTTTCTCTTTCCAAAATGATGTCCAAGAAGCTGGAGAAGTTTGTTGACACTTCTCAGTCGAAATGATTGATGACGCTGCCTCGTTAGTTTGACGTCATGAGACATTCATGTCAACAGGATTGTGTGCAGGTTATGTTTAAGTGCTAGTGTGGCCTAGCATTACTATACTTGTGGGGACCTACATCTGTTTACACAGTCACGTGTGGGGACTCGCCTCCCTTATGGGGACAAAATGGAGGTCCTCATAAGGGGAATCATTAATTTTAGGGTGAAGACTTGGTTAGGATTAGGGTTAGGGTAAGGGTCTCCAAGAAATGCATGTAAGTCAATGTAATGTGATGTATGGTGTGTGTGTGTGTGTGTGTGTGTGTGTGTGTGTGTGTGTGTGTGTGTGTGTGTGTGTGTGTGTGTGTGTGTGTGTGTGTGTGTGTGTGTGTGTGTGTGTGTGTGTGTGTGTGTGTGTGTGTGTGAGTCTGTAAACTTGTACAGGTACAGGTGCTTCATTGATTCCTGATTTATTACAAGCTACATCAAAGTGCATGTTGTTTTTTTCTGTCAGTTACTGTAAAGAAATACTTGCTTATAAATTGGATGTTTTTGACCTATTTGTTGTTTTCTCTGAAGGCTCCTAAAGTATTGAAACTCTGAAGGAAGTGGCTAATATTCTTTGAAGCAACCTGACGTTATATGATTGTGCCTGACACCATTTTTATTTACACAAAGGTATCGTTTTGTAAATCTGGAAACATGATTTAAAATCCAGTTGACTTTCCAGAAAATACAAATGAATTCAAAATCCAAATCTATCTTCATTCGCCTCGGCATCAAATGACAATGATGTGTTGAATCCATCAATGGAAACGCTGTTGTCAGATATATCCTGGTCAGTTCGTAATAAATATTAAACTACACTTCAGATCATCCGCCTAGAGACACAACGTATACCTCATTTCTCCATACATCTGCTGTCCTCCTTTGCTTCAGTGTATTCCTCTTGGTCCATCTGCAGATTTGAGTGGGGATAGCCGTTGTCCCAACTAACATGCTAGCCGGCTTTAGCGTGATTAGCTAACTATCAGTGGAGCATGACTCAATCAATCAATCACAGAAAGTTGCTCATTATCAAAACATGATTGCGTAACTTAAGAGTTAGAAGTAAAATACTTCATAAACTACTTCTAACTATAACTCAAACTGTTTTAGATATTCTCATTGTTTAACCAACGTCTCTAAATCACTCCAACTTTAACATTAAAACATTAAAGGTGGGGTAGGTAAGTTTCAGAAACCGGCTCGAGATACACTTTTTGTTATATTCCATGGAATGCTCTGAACATCCCGATAGCAATGAATATCTGAAGTGCTTTGACACAAAATCCATAAAAAAATGTCATCTGTAGAAGCCGTAATACTGTAAAAAGTACAACCAATCCGGATTGGATGGCCTACCTGCCTGTCAGCCTTCCATCGGGGCACACACTTACCTCGTGCCCTCATTGGTCATGTGCGCGTTCGTGTGTGTTGGAGGAGGGGCTCTGTGAGGAAGTGGCAGATTTTCTCCGGTTGTGTATTTTCAAATTCTAGCGATCTCGAGCCGGTTTCTTAAACTTACCTACCCCACCTTTAACCAAGAGTTGGGAGGGTATTAGAAAATGTTTGTTCTTTAAAACATCATCAGTGAGGTAGATGCATATGAACTATATATTATTGTTGGCAGCAGGGGCGGACTGGGACTAAGAATCAGCCCGGGAAACTCGACCGGACGACCGGCCCGACTCGGTACAGCTAGTCAATTGTCAACGGGGGGGGGGTATCTCCCGGTATTCCCAAAGGCCAGTCCGCCCCTGGTTGGCAGGTCTAACTGAGTGGTTTTGTCCAAATGTACGAAAATGCCGCTTCTATTTTGACACAGGAAACGCATTCAGGGGCCATTTCAAACCAGATGTCAATGTTGTAACCAAAACACACAAACCCATTAATAAAACAATTTGGATGCAGATGAAATTGTAAACGCAGATGTATCTCAAACCCGAGTCAGGGATATGTAGCTGTTTTGTTGCACTTTAGTCGGATGTTCTCACAGTTTACTAGTTAAAGTCTGTCTCTGAGTGATTTAAGAGTTTGACCCGACCGATGGAAGCGATGCGAGCCAGAAGACAGAGACACACAGTGTCTGCTGATGAAGAACACACAATATCTGAAGTGATTTATTATTGAGATGAATATGAACTCTCTTCTTCAGGACAATGGGCTGAGATGACCTGCGTGGGGTCACGTCGACTGTCTTCAGGAAACAGGATGTGATGTGTCGGAGGGGCTTCCATGCGTGTGATTTAAGATGCTTACATTTGTGAAACTGAAAATAAGGTCTTGTAGAGAGTCTTGGTACGGGAACAAGAGACACTTAACAGCACTTTCTATGACTGGTTGTGATGTTGTAAAAGTAAGAACGATCAGTCTGATCAAGTTTTTAGTCCCAAAAAGATGGATATCATTTGGATTGGGACAGTATTTTCTGAGCCTATACTTTATCTGCTTACTATAGGATACAAAAAAATACCTTCACATTATGGTTTACTGCTGCCCTCTCATGGCCATTGGGGGGTCATGTGATTGGGAATCCATAAATATATATAATATTGTTAGCCTTTAACTCTGCATACGGTTACAGACGGTGTTTACAATACATGTTTGCAAAGCCTTACAACTTCTCAGTATTGTGAAAATGTTGTTTTTGGAAAAAGGAGATGGAGTTGATTAGTCCCGTTTTGGGGGGAAAGGAAAAATATGGCATTTGGTTTCACAGGTCAGTTAATAGTAAATCACAATACATACAATTACTAGTATGACTTGCCAGTACAACAAACAATAACAGTAAATGGATTAAACCACGTCTTTCCATCGTCATTCCTCGCATGAAGGACATTTTAAAAATGTTCCATCGGGTCTTCTCAAAAGCAGTTTCATGAAGTCCTTGAAAAGACGAATTCATCGAAAAATAAGAATGCTATGGGTTGTCTCGAGCGTCTATGGATAAGACGTATTGCTTTGAATCTACTTACTACGAAAGTAACTTGTACATTTGAATAACTTTTACATTTTTCAAATGTTATATTTTTTGTGCTTGCCCTTTAATCTAATAGTGTTTTCTTTTTTTGTCTCCATCTTCTCTTTTGCTGTAACCATTTAGATGTCCCCTCTGTGGGACAAATAAAGGTATTCTGATTCAGGTTGTTGCTTTATGACAGAACACATATTTTCTAATAGTCTGGAAATGGGTACCTATTCTTCAGTTGTCAGGAGAACAATGAGGTACTAAAATCATACCTGATACCAATTATTAATATAAAAGAACAAGGACCGCACCACTTGTGAATTACCTGTACTTTGCTTTTTGGATTCTTTAATGTAATAGAAGGAAAATCACCCGTTTCATGCATTATTATCATTTGTTTACCTTTATTCAACCAGGATACGTCTCATTGAGTTGAAACATCTCCTTTTCAAGAGAGTCCTGGCCCAAGAATGGTACACAGTGACAGACCATTTTAAAACACACACTCACAACACAGTCATACACCAAGTTAGCCAAAGCATTTACAGTGTTCTGCTTCAAGGTCATTTCGAGTCACTTTGAGTTGGTTTAATGAGACCGGCACCTGTTCTGGTTTGCAATAAAAGTGTTGCTTTTTTTGGAGGTCAAAAGCCAGAATGTATGGTTTGTAAAGAGTTATGCATCCCAATAAGCTTCTCATCCAGCAGGGGGCGCCACAGCACAGCAGAAAGATCACTCGAGGCTCTCTAGATGAGCA
>NC_047519.1:39644644-39664644 GCF_902827115.2 Pseudochaenichthys georgianus
AGTGCTGCCAGTCAGCGTATTAAACTCACAGACCCTCTCACTGCTGCTGGTCCTCTCTTTCCTCCCTTCACTTCATGCTGCTTTTCATTTCAGCGCTCACAGCAGGTGCCAAGGCTCATTTCCCAGGCCAAGACTTTATTGATTGATATAGAGTACAATTACATAACCCACAATGCATATCCCCCGGCAGTTATTAGTATAATTTCCTTTATTACGCCCTCCATGAACTCTGAGGGAGACTGTCTCTTTCTTCTGACTGCGAAGCATTAAAGTCCTGACCCTCGATTTCAAGGTGCCCCAGCTGCCCGAGTCGTTTAACTGTGACAATTACATGACTTGAGATGACAGCATGATTCTGTCTTTTCTCTCTCATGTCTTGTTTCAGGTCCTGAGGTAAAATAGGCTCCGTAATGAGCAGTAATAATATCAGATCAATATGTTCTGTACCTAATGTTCTCTCACAGTGAAGGGAAAGATATCCAAGCGTCTCTGAATTATATATTCCGATCACTCAGGTTCTTTCATTAGGGTTTATTGAAAAAGCGTTCTTCTAATAAGACACCAGATCTACACTGGAGGTTAACAGAGAAAATATATTCTCATCTATTAGCCTCAATCGTTTGGCACTGATTTGAGGTCTAGAGACGAGCATAATGTATCATGAATTGAAGGTTAAACGTTTTGGAAAATACTAAGCATATCTCTTTACTGTGTTTGGACAAGGTTGGTTGGTGTCAAGCCAACAGCTTAGTGCTGTATGCCGAAACAAAAGCATGACAGAGCTGACTGAACAGAAGCTGGATAATAAAGTCTTCTATAGTGGATATGTCAGATAACATCTTGCTCATTGCGTGAGAGAGTAAAAGGTGTTCAGATTCAGCCAGATGGCCGTTTACACACTTCCATGTGCAACTTTGCAAACCTTAAGCAATCCCTAATGTGGTTCTATAGTTAACTTCACTTCAGTCAGACGTGTTCCTTTAACGTGTATTAGAAGCAGCATATAGTTGAGTTTGGCGACTAGGCTCGGGCCTCATCTCTCCACAGATACACAGAGCACCATGAGTGATGATTAGATAACTAACCCCGAGCCTACAGGTGGAGCTGGGGTGGTGGGGGGGCAGCGAGCAGCAGCGACGTGGAAGTAGCTGCAGCGACAGCAGCAGCAAGCAAAGCATGGAGAGAGATCTGGCAGGTTCGATAGAGCGGCGTATCAAGGAGACTCTGATTGGTGGGTTGCAGAGTGGCGAGGGGCGTCATGTGTGAATGCAGCACAAGTGCTCGAGTGGACTGCCTGAACGAGCTCGCAGGCTCCGCCCCATTCAACAGAAGCAGCGTTCAGTTATTACGCTCAACGTGATTACTTTTCTTTTTACCGCTGCCTTTTGTTGAATCTAATAACTATTCAAATCACTTTTCTTACTATTCTAACTTTTCTGATCCTGCACTGTAACCTTTTTAAAAATGTCTTATTGTATTTGTAACTTCTTTAGTTGGTATTTCCTGGGTTATAGGGTGAGGGTTAATGTAATGCTACCCCTCATTTTAGAGGAGGAGATATACTTTAGAAATGGGCAAGTCGCCCACATTGCAGTACAACTAAATACATTATAATAATAATAATAGATTTAATTTGTTAGCGCTTTTAGAGGTGCTCAAAGACGCTATACAGATATAGTGAAGGGAAAAGAAAAGGAAGGAACAACAAATACATATATAGTTAAAGTTAAAGTTATTATTAGTTATCCTTTGCATAACTGTAGCGGTCACGAGCCATGCAGATATGTTGGGTTTATATCACCAAGTTATTTAATATCTGCACTATATCTTAAAGCTTCTATTGCATTGTCTTGTGTTGAAAGGTGCCATGAAAATAAACGTGCCTTTCCCCCTTTATATTCAAAGGGAAATCATTCAGAAAGTTATACATGTGTGTCTCAATTCAAATGAATAATGGGTAGTGAGGTTCTTTAAAGTTACTTCATCTCGCATCGGCTTTTAGTTTTCTCCGACAGCTCAAAATCAAATGGTCTCACTTATTTTCACACACTTGTGAAACCGTTTCAGTTTCACATTTTCTCTCAAATCCACAGCAGCCAGAGAATGATGAGAGGACTAAGACTCGATAGCGATCATGAGATGAACTGTGGCTGCCAGCTCCTCCGCTGTGAGTCGCAGCTCTTACTGCCGCCGAGTGCAAAACATAGTTCAAACTTCACTGCGTGCTTTTCTGTCCGTAAGTAACCATCACTATGTAAACACTGCTTGTCATCAGGATGGATGGGGTTGGGCTCGGTGCCGCTGGCCTGTGAGGTCTGTGTTATTGTGGTGAATGGATGGGAACACACACACACACACACACACACACACACACACACACACACACACACACACACACACACACACACACACACACACACACACACACACACACACACACACACACACACACACCCTTATGACTCACACAAATTCCCTGTTTAGTTCCTTGCAGTTGTCCAGGGAGTGTTCAGACGGACAAGCCCTAACGCACATGGAGAAACACGTGGGTTTGAGGTCGGGTTTATCCCAGGATTGCAACAGGAGGCATAATTTTAGATATGTTAATGTCAGCACAGCAAGTAAGAACACATGCAACATTGCTGCTAAAGAACACTTTTGATTGGTTGTTAACTTTAGAACAAAAAGTAATACATCTTCATGAGCAGATTAATGAAATGATGAACTTTAGTTTAATACACCTTGTAGACAGAAGGTGTGGTCACTTGTTCACCAGTCGATTAGGTGTTCCCAAAGTACCCAACAAAACATTACCACATAAGCAAAGTTGGGTGTAATAATATTACTTTGTCGGTACCGGAGTAGTGTAACGCGCTACTTTTATAATTCAGTAATCACAATACAGTTACTAACATTGCCCCGACACGCGTTACTTCGTTACTTTCTAAAATCAGAGATAGACTGCGCAAAATATACAGATAGCAGGAGACAGAGGACAGCCAAGGTCAGATAGCAGGAGACAGAGGACAGCCACGGTCAGATAGCAGGAGACAGAGGACAGCCACGGTCAGATAGCAGGAGACAGAGGACAGCCAAGGTCAGATAGCAGGAGACAGAGGACAGCCACGGTCAGATAGCAGGAGACAGAGGACAGCCACGGTCAGATAGCAGGAGACAGAGGACAGCCACGGTCAGATAGGAACACATTCAGGATCTGGATCAGTCTTATGCGACAATGGAAACTGAACTAAAGAGAACATTTGAAACTTTAGCAGTCTGCGTGATCTGCCTGCAGGGAGGGGCGGGCCGGCCCTGCGAGTAAAGTAACGAGTAAAGTAACGAGTTACTTTATGTAGAGAGTAACGAAGTAGTGTAATATATTACTTTTTTTTAGTAACGACCCCATCTCTGCACATAAGCCTACTAAGAGTGTGATCTTCAGAACATTTAACCAACATGTTTCAGTGCAGGGCCTTCATCGAAGTATCTTACAGAACTGATGAGATAGCAAACTTTACTTTGTGTCTTGTATAGTCAGTCTTTCAAGGATGCTGCACCGTCAGCAGCACAGAATTGCAACATTATAGTATACACGCAAAGTAAAAAAACTAGGGCTGTCAAGTTAACGCGTTAATAACGCGTTAATAAGGCGTTAACGCAAAAAGAAATTAACGCCACTAATTATTTTAACGCGATTAACGCATGTGTATTTTTTTTCCTCGGCCGCCCCGTAGCTTCAGAGCGCATCGAGTTTAAAATACCATCTACAAGCTGATGCTGCTGACAGCCCCGCTCCTGCCGCCGCTTGTGGCAGACCACACTTCCACGCTCACCGGCAGGCACCGACTGGCCATCGGGAGGACCGGGAGGGTGTGTGTGGCCCGAGCGAGCGAGAGAGAGACCTTACGTGCATTGTTGTTGTTAGCATCGGGTGCTAGCTAGCTGCGCTAACGGATATAAGGAGCTGTTTAAATGAAAACAGAGGAGCGACATTTCTAAGGTACATTTAGAACAGATCAAAAATGTGCGATTAATTTGCGATTAATCGCGATTAACTATTTTAATCGACTGACAGCCCTAAAAAAAACACAAGAATAGAGTTATACAAATGCAGCCACAAAATGCAAGCTACGTCTGGTTTACTGGACTTTAATACAGAAAGCATATTCTTTAAAACAAATAAAATAATGTCAGCGCTTTCAGTTCTGGATTCACTTCACCAATGCCAATAAAAGAGCATTTCATGTGTATACTAACACATGTCCACTCCTTCTAAATGAAGCACCAGTCTGCTATGGTCTCTTAGTGAATGATTGGTTTAATTCTTGCATGAAAATCTAATTGCATATTCAAGTTGCATTATGGGAAGTGTGTGTTAGGACCTTGATTGACACATAGTGACCAACATATGGGATACAGTATATTTCAGCCTCAACCAATATTGACTGATTATTCCTTAAACGTTATGCAAGTGCTCGATTCCTTTACAGGTGTACCCATTTAAGGTTTGTGAAAATGCATCTGCAACAGGGATAATAAGCTTTTGTAACTCACTTCACCTAGTCCTTTCAAAATGAACGATTTAAAAGAGACATGGTTTTCTCCAGAAAGTGTCCAAAAATGTTAATAAAATGTCGGAAAAACCTAAAGTGGCACTCAACCACAATAAAAGCCAATATTCGTTTTGCATATTGGTAGAAATCATTCACACTACCACTTATATGCACACACACACACACACACACACACACACCACACACACACACACACACACACACACACACACACACACACACACACACACACACACACACACGCACGCACGCACGCACGCACGCACGCACACACACACACACACACACACACACACACACACACACACACACACATACCATGTATACATCACTTCAGGGGACATTACATTGACTTACATGCATTTCCTGGAGACTTATCCTAACCTTAACCATAACCAACACATGCCTAACCCTAACCCTTACCCTAAACCTTACCCTTACCCTTAACCTTTACCCTTACCCTTACCAAGTCTTCACCCTAAAAGTAATGATCCCCCTTATGGGGACCTCCAATTTGTCCCCATAAGGGAGGCGAGTCCCCACACGTGACTGTGTGATTTAGATTTTAGAACAGATTTAGGTCCCCACAAGTATAGTAATGATAGGCCACACACACACACACACACACACACACACACACACACACACACACACACACACACACACACACACACACACACACACACACACACACACACACACACACACACACACACACACACACACACACACACACACACACACACACACACACACACACACACACACACACACACAGAAAGCATCACCGCCGACATGCCTATTCATGTAGGGGGCGTCGCTATTAACAGGGAACATTAATAACAATACCGCAGGGCTCCCATTGTCTCCCAAACATAATTATATTATCCATCATGCTTCCCCGGCACATGGAGACACGGCCGGGGAGTCTCGCATGGGCTGCCCGTCCGCCAGTATTACCATAGATAATGTTTCATTATGCTAATTTGATTGCAATCATTTTGAACAAAGTGACAACATGCTTGAGCTAATTAATATTTATAAGACGGAGCTCAAGAAGTTAATTGTGCTTTATGAGTGTGTCGGGGAAGTTGTGTTTTGGACCTGGGTGTGGAAGGGATGACTGGACTGTGGTCAGGAAGGGAGGAAGGGAGGGAGGGAGGGAAGGAAGGAAGGAAGGAGGGTGAGTGGAAAACTGTTGCAACTGATGATCTGTCACTGACTCATCTGATGGTGTTCACAGACTGGAGGTGCGCTTGATTTCACATCCGTTAATGTACTTAATAATATGTACTTATTTAAAAAAAATGGCAGTTTTTCCTTGGCTTACAGACGTTTTCCTGAAGTCACAATTACTTCAGGAGGGAATTAAAAACAGGATACGGGGATGATAACACAATTACATGTGGCATCATGAATCATTCAGAGTATCGTTCATCAAGAGCAGATGTCACTTAGCACTTGATTAAAATCACTAAATTACATTTATTCTGCAGGCATCATTTTCTAAATGTAGTCATCAATGCATTCACTTGTTTCTCGTTGCCAGTAAAAGCAGGAATGAAAAGGTTAGAGTTCGGGTTTATTTAATGCAAACCTTAATTTAAGATTAGATAAGATGTCCTAATGAATGGTCGTCCACATGTGTATTGATTGTTGTGTTTTATCTTAATGTGTGTCTGTTGATTGTATACATAGAGGATATGTATATTTGTATTATTGTATTTTGTAATCGGGATTGTTGGAAACGTCATTTCGATCTCTCGACATTAAAGTTGACTTTGACTTGTATGCAATTTACGTCATTGGGTTTCCCTGTCTGTCGTGTAGTGTGGTTTGTGTGCATGTAAATGGTCTGCAACGGCTACAATCCCAAAGTTCCCTCTAGAGCAGGGGTGTCAAACTCAATTTCATCGCGGGCCACATTCGCATAAAGGTTGCACTCAAAGGGCCAGTTGTGACTATACAAATATAATATATATATATATATATATATATAAAATAATGTATTATATTACATTATTGCCTCTGAATTGGATTATTATCGGATAGGATAATAACTTAGTCATTAACTACGTCTGAAAGCAGAAGTCTCTTCAGTGCGCATGTCATAAAACGAGATGCATTGTGGGACATGTAGTTTATGGGCAACCTGCTTCTGTAAAGTGGCATGTAACCGTACAATAAGCGTATTATATTTTTTGCAAGCTCTTGCGGGGCCACATGAAATGAAGTCGCGGGCCGGATTTGGCCCCCGGGCCTTGAGTTTGACACCCCTGCTCTAGAGCAGTGTTTCTCAACCTTTTCCATACCAAGGACACTTAACCAATAAAAAAACACTCGCGGACCACCTAACTCCACAAATATCCCAAAACACATCGTTTTTCTAGAACAGATTATAAATCGCCTGCAAATGGTACAAACAAGTGGCAACATGTGTGACGAAGGTGTTGCCCTGGGCTTTATCATGCAATAGAAAGTGCAACTTAAGCTCGTTCCATTGCGGAGATATTCCCACGAGAGTGCGGAAAACATAAATGTATTTATTTATTTCAAATGTGAAATGTTACCAATGTCACCAGTGGTCCGCGGACCACACTTTGAGAAGCACTGCTCTAGAGGGAGTTTCTCCATTTGACCCCTTTGTTTACTTTTCACAACAGAGCACTTGTTGCACATTACAGCAAGTAAACACGTCACAGTAGAGGCACACCATACATATACGAACCTAAATATGAGTATCCCTTTAAACTATATTGATTCAAAGTTAGAATGGTATTTGTATCATTCTGTATTCATGTGTCTCTGGGAAGTCTCATATTTAACAACCACCCCTGAATTCTAATTGTATGGACGCTATCCGGCTCGCTGTGAGTGTGTTTCCAGAACACAGAGGGGAAGCTTTACAGAGACGAGCTTGTGAATCAGCGTTTAATGTATGAAACGCTTCTGCTGCCCGGTAAAGCTGTCCTGTTGGATACATCTCAAATGTTGGAAAGCCTCGGAAGCAAACTGACAGTATTAATAGATTATTCTGACTTTGGTGTTCCTGAGTCAGACGAACTGGATGCATGACTACGTTCTGTTCTCCTCTGCAGACTGTAGGATTCATATTGAAATTGCAGATAGATGCCCTTTGACTTCCCCCTTTGTGTCTCGCCGGAATATCCTCCCTCTTTCTCACACACATGAATGAACACACACACTCACTTTCACTCACACACATCTCTTTAGAGGTAAGTGCTGGGTTAAATTTCACACGGATCATTTCTCACTGTCAGTAATGCACATAACCCGAGCACAGAGTCAGGGCTGATGGGTAACACGATTACTTAGTATGCCTTTCCACGAGGGGAGAAATGAGATTAAAAGTTGCCCTTTTACATCTTAGGGAACAGCAGCCCGTTGCACGGCGGCCGTGTCAGGCGCTGGCAGCTCACGGCGGAGTGCAGCTCATAATCCATCTTGATCTCATTAGGACGGCACAGCTGAGTTTTTACTGAAATGTTCCTTTAGATGCCGCCACAGGAATGCAGAAAGGCTTCTTTGGTTCAGACGACGCATCCATACTTTCAGCTGACTAAGTGTGAAAGGGCTGAGCGCTGCGCACGCCAGCCTTGGCAGGAAAAGGGAGAAAGATGGATAAGGTGTGTGTGTGTGTGTGTGTGTGTGTGTGTGTGTGTGTGTGTGTGTGTGTGTGTGTGTGTGTGTGTGTGTGTGTGTGTGGACTATCATTACTATACTTGTGGGGACCTACATCTGTTTACATAGTCAAGTGTGGGGACTCGCCTCCCTTATGGGGACAAATTGGAGGTCCCCATAAGGGGGATCATTACTTTTAGGGTGAAGACTTGGTTAGGGTTAGGCATGTGTTGGTTATGGTTAAGGTTAGGATAAGTCTCCAGGAAATGCATGTAAGTCAATGTAATGTCCCCTGAAGTGATGTATACATGGTATGTGTGTGTGTGTGTGTGTGTGTGTGTGTGTGTGTGTGTGTGTGTGTGTGTGTGTGTGTGTGTGTGTGTGTGTGTGTGTGTGTGTGTGTGTGTGTGTGTGTGTGTGTGTGTGTGTGTGTGTGTGTGTGTGTGTGTGTGTGTGTGTGTGTGTGTGTGTGTGTGTGTGTGTGTGTAATGTTTATATACTTAAGAGCTCCACAAGTTTAAAGAGGACATATTAAGCTGTCTCCATGCTTTAATGTTAAAAAGCTCTTTTCACCCTCTGTCTGAAACCAGAGCCCAGTCTGCTCTGATTGGTTAGCTGTCCGGCTCTGTTGTGATTGGTCAACCGCTTAGATATGTCCTGCCCCTATCACGTACCATGTGTTGGAGCCAATAGAAGTGTGAGTGTTACATAGTGATGTCACTTTGTTCTGGAGGTACACCAAGGCGTTGAATGGAGGCGTTTCAGACAGAGATACATTCCCTCTGGAGGGAACTTTGGGATGTTAGCCTTTGCAGACCATTTACATGCACCTATACAACAGACTACAGCAAAGGGAAGATCGCTTGAAGAATAACAGGGCCTCTACAAAAATGTCGATATATTCAAATTGTATTTAATTAAGGCAAGAGCCAGGATACGTTTCAGATTCAGGACTTGGATTCAAGCACGTATAAGTTTAGTAATACAATAGAAGAAGGAATACAGAGGAACGTGTGGAGAACGAGAGAAAAGAGGGAGAGATTAAAAGAAACCCAGGGCAAATGAGGCCAAGGGGGGAGAGGCTGCACAGAGATAATGAGGAGGAAAGAAAGATGGCTGGACAGAGATTAAGACTAGAGACATATTCGTTTGGATTGAACTTGTAGCAACCTGCCAGGATCCAACTCACCATGCTGCTCTCCATTCACTCATCAAGAACACCACTTTTACATTCTGGGTTTAAATGTCATGTCCTTAGTGGTTGTTGTTGCACTGTGTGTGTGTGTGTGTGTGTGTGTGTGTGTGTGTGTGTGTGTGTGTGTGTGTGTGTGTGTGTGTGTGTGTGTGTGTGTGTGTGTGTGTGTGTGTGTGTGTGTGTGTGTGTGTGTGTGTGTGTGTGTGTGTGTGTGTGTGTGTGTGTGTGTGTGTGTGTGGTCTAGCATTACTACACTTGTGGGGACCTAAATCTGTTTACATAGTCAAGTGTGGGGACTCGCCTCCCTTATGGGGACACATTGGAGGTCCCCATGAGGGGGATCATTACTTTTAGGGTGAAGACTTGGTTAGGGTTAGGCATGTGTTGGTTATGGTTAAGGTTAGGATAAGTCTCCAGGAAATGCATGTAAGTCAATGTAATGTCCCCTGAAGTGATGTATACATGGTGTGTGTGTGTGTGTGTGTGTGTGTGTGTGTGTGTGTGTGTGTGTGTGTGTGTGTGTGTGTGTGTGTGTGTGTGTGTGTGTGTGTGTGTGTGTGTGTGTGTGTGTGTGTGTGTGTGTGTGTGTGTGTGTGTGTGTGGTAGTGTGAATGATTTCTACCAATATACAAAACGAATATTGGCTTTTATTGTGGTTGATTGCCACTTTCGATTTTTCCGACATTTTATTAACATTTTTGGACACTTTCTGTGAAGGCCTCTTGAGTCGGTTGTTGGGGTTTCTGAAACCACCTTGCACTGTAAGCGTTGTAGGTGATATCACTTTGCATCCATACACATGTCAGGTTGATAAACTGTCCAAATGCTTGAACATATTTGTTCTGGATTCCTATTTGTTTAGAAATGTGTTTTAACAAATATTCCAAATACTTTTCGTTCCGTCTTGAAGTTGTTCCCATTGTCCGAGAACCAACCGAGACGTTTTGCACGAACCT
Source organism: Pseudochaenichthys georgianus (assembly GCF_902827115.2). Classification (NCBI taxonomy): domain Eukaryota; kingdom Metazoa; phylum Chordata; class Actinopteri; order Perciformes; family Channichthyidae; genus Pseudochaenichthys; species Pseudochaenichthys georgianus. The sequence continues at coordinate 39,655,012 of NC_047519.1, forward strand.
AGCCATCGATATATCACCGGTTTATGCTTTTAACTTTACCAGTGAACAATGTTTCCGTTACATAGCAACAGTTTGGTCTTCCAGGTATTAGTCAATCTCAAGTGTGTAGGGAAACATACTTTTAACCCCTTATAGGGCGCTATTAGGTTAACCCTAACCCGTTCCAGGCCTCTGCTGATTGGTCAAATTCCCCAATGGCTGGCTCTGTGGCGTAGAGTGCTCTATGCTGATTGGCTGGGAGAAAACCACATGCTCGACCTCACTGAGTCGCGGGGGGGACGCCGTGTTTGGGTAACCCTAACCCAAATATGGTTCCTCGCCCGATAAAGGGTTCAACTTTAGTTTTCGATTGCAAAACCTTAACTCATGAAAACACAAGTCAATGTTCCTACTTTTTTTCTTTGGCAATTAATCATGATTTCAACACTTGCCCTTTGAGCAGTTGATTATCAGAAGTATTCATGATGATTGGAACGGGGTTATGGTCGAACATACTTAGTCAACATTTAATAATAATTAATTTTGTTCATGCATTATTATGGGTTGTCATCTGCAAAGGTTGTGCAGTATGTCAGCAGTGCCACAGTTGAATGTGTATAACATCTAAAAATACGATAAAAATACGATACGATAATATTTTAATGGTCGGATCAAGTCTGAAATGTGGCTTGCATCACAGCAGCTCCATGTGTAACATCAACATAGACAAATATCAAGACACAATACAGGAAATACAAACAACAAACATTTAACATAACAACACCGAGAGATGAAAATAAGTCAAATTAATCAGTTTACGTATTTATTGATCAGCTGCTTCTATAGATTGTTGTTGTGTCATGTTATGGTATTGTGTAATTCCTGTTAATCAGCACGAAGACGTTGAGAGGAAGACACATGGCAGTGAATCCTGTCACAAGCACTCGACATTAAAAAGGTGCAAGGTCCAGAGTCAACGGCGCGCTAATCTCCATTTCATTATTAAAGTCTCTTCAGAGGTCCTTTCCTTTGTGGTTAACAACGCGGATACCCACTCTGTCTCTGCAGGTTCATTAACTACGGTGCTGTGAGAGCAGGGTGGAAACATGTATTGGTTTCTATAGCAACATCATCTCACCTCTGTGTTTTACGGCAGGGTTTATCCATTCATCTTGTTCAAGGACTGACAGTCATCGATATTGTCTTCCTGCGACGCAAAGAAGAGCTGCTCAAGCAGACGACATTTCGTATCTAATTGAAAATGTCATTTTTATAAGCAACATTTTTTTGCTTTCTCCGTTTAAATACCTTCTCGATAACTCTCACTTTGAACTCACAGATTGTTAGTTTGATTGATGACGGATGTTTGGCTGATTCATTTATGGACAGGATGTAAATCACTCATCTTACTAATAGATTGTGTTGACAGATATTTTACATTGAATCAACAACTGTCTAGTTTTTCAGAGCGACTCAACACTAGTTTAAAACTAAAACTCAGGCAGAGGTCGCTGAGTTGTTTTGACCTCTGATTACATTACATTATTACATGTTATTTGGCCAAAGCTTTTATGTCGTACCCATGCCAACGAAGCAAATTGGGATTAGGTAATTTAACCCAGAACCCTTTGACATGTTGACATGATGCATGCAAGCTTATGAATCTTATAGTTGGGTTAAAAAACTATAAAAAAGAAATTGCTAATATAAAAACATTGTAGCTTAAAGGTGGGGTAGGTACGTTTGAGAAACCGGCTCGAGATCACTAGAATTTGAAAATACACAACCGGAGAAAATCTGCCACTTCCTTACAGAGCCCCTCCTCCAACACACACGAACGCACACATGACCAATGAGGGCACGAGATAAGTGTGTGCCCCGATGGAAGGCTGACAGACAGGTAGGCCAACCAATCGGATTGGTTGTACTTTTTACAGTACCACAGCTTCCACAGATGACATTTTTGTATGGATTTTGTGTCAAAGCACTTCAGATATTCATTGCTATCGGGATGTTAAGAGCATTCCATGGAATATAACAAAAAGTGTATCTCGAGCCGGTTTCTGAAACTTACCTACCCCACCTTTAATTAAATGATACTTCCTCAAAAAGCACAAATTAAAAGCTTAGGAAAGTACAACGATGAACTGCCGTCGCAACAATCATTACCAGCAGGAGAAGCATTGTCATAATTGCAGATGCTATGACTGTCTTTGCCTGTAGAGGGCGACGTCTGCATAAATGTAACCAGTGAACGGCCACTTTTACCTTCGTTGCCTGTAGGTGGCGCAGATCGTTCTGAAAAGATAACGACTGTTTTCGGTGCTTTACAATTAGCTGAACACTGAATGGAAATGTATTTTGTGTGAACAGCAACTTACATTTATCGTTTAGGTTTGCATAGCACTCTTTTAAGTATTATTCTCCACACAAACTGTTAAATAATAAGCGTAACATTCTACATATCTGGCATCTGTTATATGTTCTGTGATGTGTTCGGGTGCATCTCTGCGTTTGAACTTTCGTCCTTTATACGGGAGAAAAGGAGGAACTAAAAGTGCTTGTTCAGCATACCAGGCCTCCGTGCTCTTTTATTGTTGGCAGGAGAAACATAATGAACACACCATGCAGCAGGGAGACACTAAAACTGCGTGTAACTCAACTCCTCTCCGATCCCAGAGGACATCACACTGCCTCCTGTTTCAAATGTGCTCGAATGTGAAACATTTCTCTCATCTTGTCTGCAGGAAGACAGTGTGTATCCATCAGTGTGTGTGTGTGTGTGTGTGTGTGTGTGTGTGTGTGTGTGTGTGTGTGTGTGTGTGTGTGTGTGTGTGTGTGTGTGTGTGTGTGTGTGTGTGTGTGTGTGTGTGTGTGTGTGTGTGTGTGTGTGTGTGTGTGTGTGTGTGTGTGTGTGTGTGTGTGTGTATAACTGCAGCAAATAACAGTGTGTGGTTGTGCTTGCATACTTTCAAGGTCACGATCGCTAAGTAACAACTTAATAAAGGTAGAAATCTGAAGAATGCAGAAATATCTGGATTTTTTCTGTGTGCGGATATGAGAAAGAAATTGAACTTTGCAATGCTTCTTGTTTTCAAACACAGGTTTAAAAAGATGGAACGAAGAAAGACTGTGGTAATAAATTGAAACACTCAAGAACTCATGAATGCATTTTCAATTATGCTTTAAAGGTCCCATGTCACGGCCATTTCTACTGATTCCATTGTTGAGGTCGACTAGAATAGATTTACATTGTTCAATGTTCCAAACTCACATTGGTTTCTCAAACAGCATCTCTGTGTAGTCTGTGCATTCACTCTCTGTCCTACACGGCTTGTTGGAGCTCCGCCCCCTCCCTGTGAGCCCAGTGTGCTCTGATTGGTCGGGACGTTGCGAAGCTCGTTGCTGCGAGGAGCGGGCAGGTTTCCGGGTCGGCGATACAGCGAGAACAAGCGAAACTCATCCCGAGCACACAAACATTCACAGCCGAAGTAAAAACAATAAGTGTGGCTTGATATTGAGAAAGAAAAAGGTTTGTAACACTGTGAGAATGGGTCTGCGGAGAGCATTCCTCCGCCATCCCAACTCGTCTACTACCAACCAGGGAGCTCTATGCAAGTCAATGGGACTCCCTGTTAGTTAGCCAAGGGATCCTGGCGTGTGAGGGGCTCCGTGGATTGGTCCATTTGGGCCAAAAATAGGCCTTTTAACTTTACATTTATTTAGTTTAAGCCAAACTGTGATCACCAAGTAGTTTGGTTGCTAAGACACTGACACTGTATCCAAGTCATGTTGTTGTGTTTTTGTTTTGTTCCAGTTCAACCTCTACCCCTGTTTTTCACACAATGTAACTTGTGTTCATACTGCGGTGGATGTAAACCCTTCTGTTCAACAACCACCTGAAAGCTTGGTATTACGCTCTCGTAAAGTCGAGGGAAGGATTAATAACTGAGAGCTCCATTGAGCAACTGACTCGGGGTGTTCAATAGATTACAGAATCACTGCAGACCTGCAGAGGAAACACAGGTTGTGTCCTGAACTTCGATAGGGAAGAGCCTTTTTCAATCTGAAAGGTGTTACGATGGACTTTGTCTCGACTTGTGGGCTTCCAAGGTGGCGTAAAAAAGACCATGAAAAACAGATGATTTGATTTAGTGCAGTTCACAAAAAATATCAACAATTCCCTATTTCTTCGTTTCCACCCAAAACAAAGAACTGCTATGACCTTAGGTAATGACACGCATTAACAGCCAGTACCACCATTTGGTAGTGCACATTTTGTGTCTTGATGTCTAGTTGAAAAAACCCAAAAACGTTTAAATGAAGTTCTACGTAAGTTCTTTCAGGAAGACTGGTACATTCAGTCCGGAGCTGCTTATAATCAGCTCATCACGGGCGTCTCTTTAACCTATTTCATTTCACCTCCTCCCCATCCCATCTCCTCATCAAACCCAGATCTTCAGCATCACCACCAGTGTCTAGACCCCGGGGGGGGGAGGGAGGTCCCTATCTGCTCACTTCCCCCTTTAGATATACCATTTCAGGATCGGGGTCTAATCGCCAAAGACTTAACATTTATCATTATGGCATGCGTCAATAAATGTTCTTTAAACAAAATGAAGTCTCTCCTGATTGAACCCCATCTGAGCCACCTCTATCATTTGGTTAAGCACAAAAAAACCTCTGGATGAAAAAAATAAATTCAAAGAAATAATTTTTCCATAGCTTTTAAAGGGTGATGAACCAAACAAGAAGATAAAGGCTTTCTTAACTCTTTTCCTAATGAGACAAAAGACTCCTGCCAACTTTCTTACATTGGATTTGCTTTGCTGATTTCCATCAGACAGACCAGAAGTGATCTCCGCCCCCCCCCCCAACTGGCATATTTCTGTTTGTTTGTTTCCACAGAGATAAGACTCTGGGACTCATCACAAGATGGAATCAGTAATTAAGATGAACAAGTTCAGCTGTGACAGAAGTCCAGGCAGCTCCTCGGAAAACGTCTTCATTAAAGGAGTCCCGTGTGGTTCCACTGAGATAAGGTTATCCGTGCTGTCTTATTAACGTGCGAGGACGAATCCTAATCCTCCATGTAAGATGTGAATCTAGGACTGTGTGTATGTTACATTACATTTTATTTAGCTGTCGCTTTTATCCAAAGCCACTCACAATAACTGCAGTATGTATCTGTGTATCATTATGTTGGTGTTTCTTTTAGTATGTGTTCGTGCAGGCAATGGATGGAGTGTTTTCCAATTTCTTTTATTTCACAGCTTCCTGGTATTTTGACATTACTTATTAAGTAGTAGTATGAAATGACTTCGAAGAGACACAACATGATTATAAATAGACGTGTCCCGTGGCGTGCAGTTGTGACGCTCCTAGGCTCCTTCAGCTTCATAAAGGGACGCAAATAGCTTTCAACTGATTGCAATGTATTCCCATCTGCGTCGGGATTTGACGCTCATGGAAGCACGGCATTCGTTTGTGTCGGCTGCCCTTAAAGGCAATGTGAGCGTCCATTCCCATTGGATAACGGAGAATTGTACACCCGGAAGTAAGTATTCTCCTTACTGTCGATTGATTTTACAGTGATATCTGCACTACTCATCGACTAAAAAACACCAGATTATCCTTGTTAATTACACAACATTGATTGGTTTAAATTGTGTGTGATGCTTTTGTATTTTTCCCCTTTGATTCGGAGAAACAAATATATTTTCGGAGTAAAGGATGGCAGAAGACACTACACTACCCAGAATCCCCAGCTATCGTTTGGACTACACCATGTGCTCTGTTTGACAAACCCCGTTTTTTTTCACCATTCATTCCAATGGCTGGCGTCTATGTCACGTGATCTTCACATTTCTCCCTGCAGAAAAAAAAAACATGGCCGAACTTCGTTTTATTCTCGGTAGAAAATGCCTATTTTAAAGTTAAGTCCCTTTATGAAGCTGAAGGAGCCGAGGAGCGTCACACACTGCACGCCACGGACACTGACCAAACGTGGTCGCTTAGGGAGTGAGTGTGTTGGTAATTAGACTTAAAATCATACAAAATGACTTAAAATCATACAAAATGACTGTACTTACAATATTCAATATCACCCTACTATCAATGTTACGCTCAATTTACGTGTTTACCACATTTTCTTGTCAAACCAAATATCTTTGAACCGCATGACTCTCTGATCAGCACTATGTCTTCAAGTGGAGGAAATAGCAAATGCATCAATACAGAACATCCTTGACCTCCATCATATCATATCATTGACTGGATAATATTTGATACTTGATGAACTCGGTAGCCTTTGTGCTCTTTAAAAGAAAGCTCCCCATCTCCTCCATCAGTTTTAAGAAACGAAGAACAAGACCTCATTGAAATTCTTCCCAGAGTCACTGGGTTGAAACCTAAAACAACACCCTGAGCCACTGAAGAGAAACATCACTGCCTGGTCCTCGGAGACGAATAAGAAAGCCAGAAAACAAATGGCAAAAGCAGAATTTAAGACGTACTCTCCGGAGCCGAAGCAGCTCCCAGACACTGACAAATGTTTTGTACACCGTCGGATTCTAAATATAGTTTCAGATCAATGCAATCAGGAACAATCTCCCCATTACAAGGAGCAGGTCGGCGACTGAAGGTAGATATCTGAGGCTGTCAGATATTTCTGTGGTGCAGCAGGTAAATATAGTCTGTAACACGAACTAGCGCTGTGTGGCTGGGGACACACAGCTTATATAATAACGCTCAAACCAATAAAGGATATTGAATCGGGTGGAACACAGAGGGAGAGATTGAGTGGATAAAAGATAGAAGATGGAGAAGGAAAGAATGTGTGACCAAAAACTCTATAAATACAGTTTTTATATTGCATGAGTTTGCTGACTGCATACCTGTCAATTACGTGTGTGAATATTTGCATTCTTTCATCCATTGCAGAGACTTGATGAGCTACATGTCAGGTGTTGATTTTGTGCCTGACATTTGCAGGTAGTTTGAATGTGTATTTGTGTTATTGCTGCAGATAAATGGAGCGACCTCATTGGTGGGTATTTACGATCTATTCTGGGTAACTGAGAGTCAAATCTGAAAACTGCACACCTACTGTAGAACATAAAAGGAAATTGTACCAAACGTAATCAACATTTTATATTCACTCAAATGCAAATCATACTAATAGGCCTATAGATTAATTGCAAATTCATAACACTTAATCTTTGGAAAGGCTTTCTGGAAGTACAACAATAAAACAAAAATAGATCAAATGTTGAATGCTTAACTGATTGTTTCAAGTAAATGCCAATAATCATAAAATCAAAGAAGTTTCAGCTAACTTTTCAGCTCTACGGAACTTGTTGGTCTCTTTGAGCTATTTGTTTTGGTTTTAAAGCATTTTCACCTTATGTTTAATATCGTATCTCTGATCAGACCAGCTGTCACATGTGAATATTAGTGCAGAACCGGCTAGTGGGTACTATTTCACAGTTTTTCTGGCCCCATAAAATCGAGGTTCTTTCCGGGCCAACAACCAGGCTGAGTCGGGCTGAGCATGCTAAACTAGAGAGAGAATCTCTGGCAAGGGGGCTACAACTACAACAAGATGAAACTATTTGACCGTGATTTAATTGTAATACACGTTTCAAAATGATGCCGAAGTAACAACATACTGATACCGGTTAGTAAAAACCATGAATTAATGCTTTGACCAGTCTGCAGACAGACGGCAGGCGAAAAACCTTTTAAAATGCGTGCTTTCTAAATGGAGTTTGGCTAAGCTAACATAGTATATGCTCCGACCGTCCACACTCACAGCAACGGCCTATACAGACATAAATAAAGCAGCGACTGTATTCTCCATGACACAGGCAGTCTGTGGTTTGGACTTGTTTAACTTTTGTCTAGTTTCTGAACAGATATGAGGAGCTGTGAGCTCTGAGTGCTAACAGCTAACGGCTGATGTTGTTTTTCTGTGGTTCGCATTGAAGATGACCTCACGGCTCCGCCTACACTGTGTTACTATAGTTACTGCCCCAGCTACTAAACTGTAATGGAAATGCCATTAAGTGAGCCAGTCCTAACAAGGCCTAACTAAGCCGAGCGAGGCTCTGCAATGGAAATGCGCCATAAGTGACTATTTTGTGAAGAAAGCAAAACAACCAGAAAGTAAAGAGTGAGAATCACTGGAGTGTAAAGAGACCAAAGCAAAGCTAAAAGAGTCATTGAGCATACATTTGGGTTTTACAGCCTTGATGAATGTTTGCTGTTTATGGCAAAACATGTAAAGGTTAGCGACTATTTGAAGAAAGCAAAACAGATATTTGTCAAAAGAGTCTTTCGATATCAAAACAAAGCTAAAAGAGGAGGGTTAGTGGTAGTGGTACTACCAATTTAAAGGTCACCTATCATGCAAAATGTACTTTTTAATGTCTTTTATAGATAAATATGTATCTCAGTGTAAGGAGACTCACAAAGTGTCGGAAAAAACAACTCTTTTCCACCGTACCCAAATCTACAAAAATGGGGGAACAACGGAGCTGATCCAGATTTGCTGCCGATATGACGAAATATCGGAAATATGCACTGGCTTTACGTTGAGTCAGCACTTTTGAAAGAGGGCTGAAACAGAGGGGATTATGGGGGATCTGTTTTGGTATTTTGAGAAAAACACATCTGAGACATGTTTTGTATAGAGAGGCGAAGTCCCTCCCTTTCCGGGGGAGCTCCATGGGACCTTACTTCGGAAAAAGTATGTATTGAAGTCAATGGCGAGAGAAAAGTTATCTTTCGATCCCGTTTGAATTGTTCCACGAATTACACATATGATGTTTGTCAATTTGAAAGATAATTTTGCAAGTCAAAACATTTTTAAATGTGTCGTAAAACTGTTAAATTACACTTTCTTGTGTGAAACCGCTCAATGAACTACATATCCCATCTCGCACCACACACCAAGACGGCCGTCACGTTGAAACATTTCACTTCTTTCTTTCAGAACGAGGCGGAAAGTATTAAAAGAGGAGAAAATCACTCCAAGTCTGGGCACGTTGAGAGCTGTGCATACACACAAGGGGAGTTAGTCGGTTCCGTGAGAGCCAGTATGCGGGATCGGGACTCTGGGATTTGTAGTCTTTCTAGTTGCGTATTTGTCATAGTCTTATATTTCAACAGATTTACAACTTTTTTTGACACGGAAATTATTATTAAAGATTGACAAACATCATATGTGTAATTCGTGGCACAATTCAAACGGGACCGAAAGATAATCTTTCTCTCTCCATCGACTTCAATACATACGTTTTTCGAAATAAGGTCCCATGGGTCGGAAGTAGAAGGGCGGGACTTCGCCTCTCTATAGATATGGCCCAATAATATATTGTTCAAATATAGCATAATAGGTGAGCTTTAAGTTAAACGATAACCATTCCAGTCAATTTTGTACCATTACCAAATGTTCAGTTATTTCAGTACTTCTGTAAATATGACTGAAATGATGATAACGCATTGGCAGCCTCTGATTGATAACATGGTGACCTTCTCTTGCAGGTATACGTTTGGACACTGTAAAGGGGGATATACTGTAAAGTGTTTAAATGTTATTTTTGTCAAATTGAATGTATTTGATGGATATGAAGAATACTCAAACTAAAATGG